>NC_049993.1:5870964-5907773 GCF_000003815.2 Branchiostoma floridae | reverse complement strand
CACATTTTCTTATAGAAATTCGATATTATCAGAAAAACAAGTTATCAGAGTGGCAATGGATTGGGGAGCAGGCAAGACGATGAGCTTTGTTTTGAGAAGAATACTTACAGGATACGATGTTCTTGTACCGGTTCTTTGCCACGTTTCCTGGCTTTTTAGACACAGCATATGGGTGACGGTGATCGCTGATGGTCTGAGAAAATGAGAGAGAAAAATCGTACAATCAAGCACTTGTGGCGAACCACATTTGGTTAAGCCTTATTTAAAAACATCGAAATCTAAAGTGTTCCGACCTTGATAACAACTATTCCTTTTAGAATTGTAGATTTAGCAAAATGTAACACCTTACGCACATCAGAGATGATCAACTTTGTGTATCGTCATTGAACGTTGTTGAACGTTAAAAATCGATCGTACAATCTGTAAAAACAAACATTTGATCTATCCTCAATATGTGACACTATATACTTAGTATGTAAGGCCACGTTGATTTGATTATATGGATGACATCAGTTGTAAAATGAGCACAAATATTCCGTAGATTGAAAAAAAAGTATCAGAAAACAGATAGCTAATGCCATATATAGAATGCCAAAATGAATCTAAAGTCAAAGAATAAGATGTGAAAGGACGGAAAGAAAAAAAAAATCTATTGTTGGTTGGGGGAGGTACCAGTACAGAAAATTCGGGTCCAGAGGATCATGGTATACCATACTATGTGTGTTTAGTCCTATGTTCAACCTTCCTGGCCACTTTGATTTCATACTGAAGGCACCTTTTTTTTTGGCCAAACTTTTTTTTTTATTCGCTCGCTCGCATCAGTTTTGGAGTTCCTGGAGGATGTCATCCATATAATCAAATCAACATGGCCTAACGAGAGCTTACCGAAAACTCTTTCTTGATGCCGTCAGGCCCGAGCTGGTGGACATAGTCCGGCAGGGCGTCTATCTGCACCCTGTACGGGTTCTCCTCCAGCAACTCCCCATCTTCCAGCGCCAGGTCAGGTCTGGGGGGAGGGTCTGGGTGGAGAATGTTATGAATCATTCTATTAGCGTATTAACGTAATAACAGCACTTATAAAACTGCATCTGAGGGCATAAATGTATGCACAATAGACATCCATGTGATTATCCAAATGACTCGAGACAGTGTGCGCCTTGAAAGCTCTCCACTATTGTGTGTGATACCGATTAAGTATTGCGTCAAAAAGTAAAACTACTCTATCGACCACCATATATAGTTGTTGCAGTATCTACGCTTGAAATGAATGCCAATGGGTTGAGAGAAAGATTGCTGTCAATGGTTGCAAAAAGGCAAGAAAGATCCAACATGCATCGCAGACACCGAGACGTTCGTGGAGCACTGACATGCTATACATCCAGTTACACCACCTAGCCTTTGCTTCATATGTGCACATCTCACACCCGGGAAGAGTGAACAGCGAAAGGCTACAAGCTACCACCAAACTACTTCAGCACCAAGGCCAGTGGCTGCAATACCCAGTAGCTTACCAGGGGGACCGGGGATTTCGTCATAGATATTAACTTGTGGTGGCGGCTCCTCTGCCGGCTCTGTAAACAACGAGGTGGGGGTGGGGGTCGAGATACAAATGAGTGATCATGTTCTGTAAGGGGTAAGGACTTATTGGAATAATAAAGGGGATCAATGGGTAATGCACTGCAATGGGAAGAAATGGTTCATGTACCAAAGTGAGAAATTAAATACATGGCAAACGAAAAAATCATTTCAAGACCAATTTATTTACAAGTTATTCATTGATTGGTGCATAATATGCGACATTGTATGATTGTAAGGGTCATTTGATAGGCAAAATCGGTCATCTAGCTTAAGGCATCATGAGGTTGAGAAAGTTTGAAAGGGTTGGGAGCCATGCAATGATACATGCATGAGTTCTTGTGGTAGAAGAGGGGTCTACAGGTGATGAGGTCAGGGATACCAGACTAAGAGTGAACAGTAGACAGGGACGTTCTGGGCTTTTAAAACCATTAGGATTCTGAGTGGTAAGATCGACAGTTGGTTGTTTTTTTTTTTTGGGGGGGGGGGGGGTGTGACAGTTACAGGGCGGTATGAAGGGAATGAGGCCAGATGTCCCGAAAACGTTGACTGAACCGCTTGCAGAAAGCTACAGGAAGCCTGGAAAGGCTGTGTACGATCTTTAACAAGGTCACCATAAGAAAGAGAAGGGAGATCATAAACACAATGTTCTACAAGGCTCATACTGTCCATGTCTCGGACAGCTATGTCCATGTGGTACATAACGTCTTCTTTAACAGTAAGGTAATACACAAGACGTACCTGGGGGTCTTGATTTGGTTGTTGGTGTCTTCTTCCCTTTGCCGAGCCGCGAAGATGGTGATCCTTTCCTCCTACATAAATAGATAAATATATTAGAAAAACGATGATTGTTTCTAGTCTAGTTTTCAAGAACATGGGGTTGAAAAGATATTTCTACATTGACACTTAATGCCACTAACCTCCAAATGAAAAGCCCAACAACCGCCAGTAGCACCAACACCAGCAAGGCAGCAATGACTCCTCCAGCTACGGCTCCGGCTGAAGATTGGGCGGCTGCTGGGATAAGGCGGGTATATCGTTACACAGATTGTGAGGAATAAACAAAGCTTTATGCATTGGACATTGGAGCATATTTTCAAATCTTAAAGCTTCTAACATACGTTCGATTGGTTGCCATTCGCAAGAACAATGTTACAGTAGTTGTTTTTACAATCGTCATAATTCAACAGTTGGGATAGACTGAATGGTTCGAAGGTTAATTTCAAGAGTGAAAAATGATTACTTTTCATCGATATAGAAAGCCTTGTTAAAATTGATACCGATGGTATTCTCCGTGTATAGTCTGCCCATCATCTAGTAACCGCGTAAACTTAACTTATCATGAATAGATCATCTCCATCTGAAACTCTACACACCTACAGTTAGATGTTACAATCCTGTTATGTGTTGTGAGGAAACTGGTTACCAACAAAATCTAGTTACCAACAAAAGTAGTCTTTTACCCGGTCGATCATGTGAACTAATATATAAGATATGTCCGTCCTACCTGCCATACTTGTTAGAGTTGACACGGTAGCAGCAGGCCCAGGTCTCCCTCTGCCCCCCTCCCCCGGCCGGCTCAGAACCAGCCGGACGTTGTAGGTCGTGTTTGGTGACAGATTCCTTATCCTGACTTCTCCTTCTTCAGAATTTGTCAGGGTTTTCCACGACGACTCGTTGGCTAGTTTGTACTCAATGTCCTTAGCGATAATCTCCCCGTCTCCCGTCAAATCCAGTTTGCTGAGTTGTATGTCGACGGTCAGTTCTGTTGGGCTTGTAGGGCGGACAGGTGGGGGTACTGATGTGGTTGGTGGGACTGGAAATAGCACCAAAGGGAAAACTTGAAAATCTGGTCAGCAAAGAAAAGTGTCCTGCATTGTTTTTCTTGAATGACGTTCTAATTATCCTCTGACGTTACCATCCGGTGAAGAAAGGATGCACATGACATGATGCACATTGCGTGATATATGTATTGTTTGGGCCTTTATCATTGCCACCTTACATAATTGCACCGGGGGCAATTACTGTCGTATTGAGGTGACCTGAGTGACAAGTCGCTCCAGACACTTGCGATTTAGCCATGCCTATTGTAAGCTCCTCGTATTTCAGCCCTTGGCTGCGATGAGAGAGCAGTCGGCCCACCCAATAACGGGAATACAGACGCGTCTTTCAGAAAAATGGATGTAACTATACACTAACCTTTTACAATAACTGACACCTCCCTGTTGTCCTGCCCCGCTACTGTCATGACACTACAGCTGGACTGCCCAGCATCAGCTATGGAAATGTTGCGTAGCAAAGTGCGATGGACTGTGGTTCCTCCTGTAGACACCTCTGTTGACAGGGCGAGTTTGCGACTGCTAAACATGAAGGTGACATCTGCGGCCTGTGGCAGCGGGTCTCCCCTGGTCTCACACACAAACGTCACGTTTGTGCCCGCGTTTAGCTCGATAGACCCGGCGTTTGTAGCGCTGGTCGTGGTGCCGAATCGGGCCACTCGTGGTGACATTCCTGAAATAATAAGACATATGGCGTTACGATTCCATCTCTCACTTACTCACTCATTCACTCACTCACTCACTCACCCACTCACTCACTCACTCATGCTCACTCACTCACTCACTCAGTTATTAATTTTTTTCTCATCTCATCGACTAATGACAAAGTAGTAAGATCAATGATATGTATCCAGATCAAACAATTTTGGCACCTACCTGTAACTCTAAATTCCACAGCGTCTTGATACCCAGAACCATCGCCAGCGCTACAGCCAAACCTCAGTGTGGCTAACTTCTGTTGAGGGGTGAGCCTAAGGGCTTTCCAGCGGCTGTTGGCCTCGTCTGGAAAGCTGCGCGTATTTTGAAGTGCCTCCCCATTATCCACGCGTTGGACAGTTAGTACGGGACAGTCGTCCTCTCCCCAGGGGTGGCAGGAACACGTGACCGTGACGTCAGCAGTGCCGGTGGCATTTGTGATGTGTAGGGAAGGTGGGTCGACTACGAGCCTGAACTCTGCAAATGCAAGTTGTAAATACATAAATTTATAAACAGTTGATCATACATAAGAGACTTGCGATAACCTAAGACCTTATTCAAATCGACTTGCCCAGATAATTCGGAACCCGCGAACCCGCCTTAAGAACACGTCACTAGAATAAATGGTGAAAAGTGCATTTAACCTTCCATAACGAGTAATCAATCGTTTTCGTATGGCAAAGAGCTACTGGACCTTATTACATACCAGTGAGCTGGGAACGTAGACGTATGATGTAACTTACTTTTGTCTTCACATGATGGTCCAGTCCAGTCCCCCACACAGACACACCCCTTTATCACGTCACAGGTCCCACCGTTCTTACAGTCACACCGCTGTGTACAGCCAGCTCCGTATTCACCACCTGCACATGCTGTACAGAAACAGGAAATTTTCTCTTATAATATTATCTTAAAGAAGATAATCTGATGGGAAACCGTAAGTTAAACGTTTCTTGCCGCCCAATCTTTCCGAAGGTTTGTTTGTATACTTATTTGTTTGTTGGTTGGCTGCGTGCCAAAAAAATGGGGCAGCCCGAATATGCATCCATAGGATTTTTTATTCCAACATCTTCATGTAGATTATTAAAGCAAAGTGTAACTGCAAACCCAACACATCAAAGGTGGTCTAAACATTGCAAAAACATAGTGGCATGGTCTCTTCCATTTTCAGCTAGTATTCTACAACATTGATGATTGCTCAGCTATAAATCTAAACAGATATCTACAAAGCAAACACTACACACGTGTTTGACAGTCTAGCCCCTTCCATCCCCGGGCACAGGAGCAGCCGTAAGGATCAGGGAGACACAGCATCACCCGCTCGCAGTTCGGGTTAGCGTTGTTGCCGGCGATGTCGTCATTGTTACAGTCCCACTGACAGCTCTGTCCGTAGTTGATACGATTGCACCCTGAACGAAGATGACCAAAGAGAGCAGTTTGCATTGCATGAATAAAACAAAAACGTTTTACGTGATGTTGATATTTTCTTATAAATGACACTTGCCTAAGCAAACCGTTGAAATATACAAAATTTAGGCAGTGAAAAAAGCTGTATAATACGTTCTTCAAACATGGAGAATATTGTAACATTGGCGAATCAGGGCCGTCAGATCACAAACCAGCAACGCAAACCACTACGCCATAAACGGATGATAGCCGTTTGGCATGGTCGTTTGGCGGTACTTGAGCCCCACTGTTACAATATTACAAATTCAAACTATATTCCTTTGCCACGAGAAACATATCTTTCCTCATCTTACCTATTTCACAGTTCTTTCCCATGAACCCTGGCGGACACACGCATTCCCCGCTGACGTCATCACACCAGCCACCATGATAACAGACTGGACAGTCGTAGATACATGACGGAACTCCATACTTGCCAGCAGGACATTCTGTTCATTTAAAATATATCATATAAAATCAGTAGGATCCATATCGAGTCCATCATCCTTCAATGTTTTGGAAAATGTATGATTAACTTGTAGGTATCCCATGTACATGTAGATACCTAACATTGTGTAAATCGCCTTGCTGTTACATTATCTGAACGCATGATCAGCTTGGAATCATTATGGTCTTGCTCAAACATTGATTGTCACATTGATTGTCTTGAAATAGGATCTAAAATAGTTACTTGGATCTCTTTCTCTATTTGCCTCCTTGAAACTGTTCAGATGATCTAGGAATAACTTTTTGTTGATTCCATGTCAAGGAATCAAAGGGGTAACCACTGCGCCAACTTTATAACGGGTGAACAATATCACTTATACAGGTCTGTGTACTCACCCCTGACAATAACACGTGTGATCCCGACTAATGCCCTGTCTTGTTCATTCTCTCTGTAGAACACGTAGTTTCCCTCATCTGACACCTGTGCTTGTGACGTCACGTCTAAGCTGGTCCCGACCGTTTGCCAGTTATTCAGCACGTTAGATACACTGCGTTTCTCCCAGACAACGTCACCACTTCCACCGGTCTCTGACGTCATCAGTATAATGGGATCCCCAAAGTTCACTGTCAGGGTCGTTGATGTGGGCTTTAAGGGAGCTAGAATTAAAAATATATGACGTAAAATAAGTGAAATAATGTTTTTCGACTACACATATGTCCAGTGATGAGACAAGATGAACCAAAATAGCATTTTCATAGGATTGTATTTAGGAGTGCTATAAAGAAATAAATATATAGAAATATCTATCAATCATAAAGTAAAACATAAGGCAATACGGTATCATCGTATCAATCTACTAGTACATATCATGGTATCCATCTGAGTGTTACCTTGTGCAGACATCTTGACCGTAGACACCTTGGAGAGTCGGTCACCTTGTTTTCCTGAGCAAGAAAAGACTCCGATCGGCAGATTAGACACTCCGTTATTGTTTGGTACGACAACTCGTACAAACCCTACCCCTGTGTTTGTGGATCGTGTTGCCGTAAAATATCCATTGTTATTATCTACGGTGTAAACGTATTCCAATTTAAAGTAGTATCTAGCATGCTGGGGTCCTCCATCAATGGCTTGCACGCTCCGACATGTCCACCACGTCCTCCCGGCAGTCGGGTACGGCACCAGCGGGTACTGGTTGATGAGGACGGTATCCACCACGGTTTCTGGAGAAGGAACAAAATGTTACTCCAAACATGTTTTTCTTTCATTTGTATATTTCCTTGAAGAAAACTAAGTCATTTTACACATTGAGCACAAATAAAGAAGGCAGTCACGTACGTTGTCAATTGCCTTTTTGGTCGCGATAAAAACTAGAAGCATCGGGATTTAGTTCTAATGATATACAGCGTGTTTGTTAACTTTAATGCACTCTTTGATGCTGATGTTTAACTCCATACTGTTGATTACGGTAGTATAGCACCCTGCATCTTACGACACGAACGCGTTTTCAATTACTTTTGAATATTTGATTCGAGTGTTATAGATTCGAACTAGCGACAAGGATGCGCCTCCCTTTGGATTCTCATTTAGTGAAATTCACATCGTTTTGTAAAATAATAACATCTTCACTCACCCGTCTTTTCGTAATAGAAAACCCCAGGTGCACTGCGTAGACTTGTCCCTGTAGAAGCTCTGTTTTCTCTACTAAGATGACAAATTCGGGGAGAAGTCGAAGTTGTGAACTCGAAGGACCGACAGACAAAGGCGGGTTCCTCGACACACCTTCTGGCACACTCTTCAAGGGACACACCTCGGAGCGTCAGGTCGTCATTGTTTGGAAGTAGTTGATTGGAATACGTTCCGAACAGGCTGACCCAATCAGCTAAGGGAAAACAAACCACACAGAATGCGGGGCTTAAAATTCTACCATCGAAATCGTGCGAAATAGACTAATTCAATGCCTACAACCACAAGCTAAAGTTGTCTAGTTACTATATAAGCCAAGGTATGTTGACAAATTATATCATTTCTCTCATTGGACATGGAAATGGTTGGCATATGATCTGCTTACATATACATAAGCTTACACATATACGCTAGTATTCGAGTCTCTTCTTACAATAATGTTAATCATTATCCATTGTCACATGTTTGTCACCTATGTTTCCACCTTTTACCTGAAATAAGCCATTTGATATGAACTTGCACATAAACTTGTTTAAATTTTTTTTATTATAAAATGCGTACATGATAAAAAGGAACCTACTGGTTTGGCATATCGTCTGATGAAACAGCAAGGCAAACAGGATAAAGTGAAACATGGTTGTGCTGTCCGCACGCTGCTGGCGTCACTCTTTCTGCAGCACTAAAAGCAAAACATGCAATAATCGATCAAGGAAGGAACCTGAATTTCGCAAAGTTTACAAGCTGTGGTCAATCTTGGAGGAACAAGATTTCGTTTTGTGAGTACTTGTGAGTGCAGAAATGCAGTCATGTGATGTTTCTCCTCGGCTTTACCGAATTGTTGGGTTATTAGACTAGTGACCTAGGATAAATGACGTTAGATATGAATAAAAATGAAATTGTTACGTTTTTCCTTGAATAGTTGCGTATAGAATAGAGTACCATAGTTACGTTGGAGCTTGAAACTTTGCAATATCAATTTTGATATATCCATCAGATTAAAAAACAGGCTGACAGACACACACAGAAACACACACATACACACACGCAGACGACAGGTACACACACACAGACACACACTGACAGACATACACACACACACGCACACACACACATTCACATACAGACACAGACAGACAGACAGACAGACACACCCGCACGCACGTACACAAATGCGTGCACACAAACACAGACAGGCACGCAGACAGGCAAGCCCAAACTATATCACCATTTCCGAGAAGTTTTGTAGGTTACTTCCTGGACTGAAGCGCGGTCAACCAGTCAGGTGTTTACGCAGTTATATAGTTCATGCATGGTATATCACCCTCCTCAGACATTACGTGACCAAACATGCCTGGGGCTTCTCACAGTTAGTAGTACAATGAAATAGGGCAGAAAATAAAGATCCTGCTCATGATGACTGTCGTGAGGTAGTGACCGGAAATTGGGGGAAATGCACACGGGGTATGGTAAAATTGACCACACTTTATAAGATATTACTTACGCTAATAGAAGAACACAGAACTCACAAATTGTAACGTTGTATACTATTCAACAATTTCACCTATGAAAGCATGGGTAAAGTCAGCAAAGCCAAGCTACACTTCTCACCACATACAGCCTGCCTTGTGTCAAGTTAGAAATGTCGGCAGTCCGTTACAAATTGATTGTGGTTATTTACATTCTTTGCACGAACTTGGAAAAATACCGCAACAGTCTCCACATTCCGACGGAAAAAAGAGCAGTTTGTCGGACAATTTATACGTTGCCTACATTATAGGGAACGGAAATAGCTTCGTGTCGTCACAAAAAGAAAGAAAGATTCTCGCAGATGATTACGTTAATGTACCTGATGCTTTGGTATGTGCTAGGCTCACATTAAAGTGCATTATGCATTATTTTGCATCTTAATCTGAAGGCCAACAAAACTGATATCAAGTTTAAACACGGATATCTTTGCTGTCACAGTCTCTCTGTATTTCCTCCAACAATTGTGAGCGAAGATGTCTATCAGCTAACGGAAATGCGGCGTGCTTTCCCGTGCAGTACCCCAGTCTTGTCAGCACAGCCATACAGGGATTTGACTCATACAGACGAGAGTTCCTTACTTTCTCGCTGTGCACGTGATATTCTGCTTTCTCTTCCTTTATGTCTTGTTTCCAATTATAGATTCGATCAATAGCCAGTGACTTGTTACTTCGTGCTATGCGAAGTTCCCTTGCTTTACACGGAAAAGCCTGGCGCACCCTTTCCTTACCCTACTTCCTTGTGGTAATGAATAATTCATAAGTTTCACTTCACCGCCCCCCCCCCCTCCACGAACACCGAACATGACAAACACCAAGACAGAAAGCTAAAAACGTTTCCTCTCAAACACACAGTTACCTACATTAGACATGGTAAACCTACAGAGTATCTAAAAGTTTAAACACAGACCCATTGTACGTTGTACTATCAGTATCATAACTGACAGTTGGTCATACACTGTTTATCACGTTTAACACTTCCTTGTTCGAGCTAGGCCTGCATTTTACGACGCCAGTGTCCTCGCTAATCTACACAAGTCTTCAAGGAAAGTCTCTCAATTATTCTAGGGTTTACCTAAGACAAAAATACTGACAGAAGTAGCACTCAAACCGTACATAATCGGGCGGACATGGGTCCGGAACACCATGGCTTCTTGGAACTTACAAGTCGGCCATAGCGTCGGACGTCATGTTTTGACAGCTACAAACCTTCCGAACTCCTTGTAAAGCGATAAGGAAGGCTTGTGACTTACCTGAGCTCCTGAGACTAAAATGTTGAAGATATGGTCACAATCCCGTCAAGTTGATGCCCAAGAATGTCTTGAAAATGTCTTGAACGAGGAGAACAAAAGTACGAATAGTTTACTTCCGGGTGTAGCACGAAAACTGCAGCGTGAAGTTTCACGGTTCATTGTGCAATCATGAAAGATGGGTCATTCCATTACAGAAGGGGGAGGTACATAAATGACCGTCTACAGCACTAGTCTTCTCATTTCTTGGTATTATATATATGGTTTATATATTCTTTAAACATGTCAGTGTAAGTCGATTGTTGTCTGATAGAACTATTTCTCAATAATTATGTCGTTTATAATCGATATAAATCATACGACCCCCTCTCACACGATGCTCCTTCGTCTCAGGTAAGTTTATCAGCATGTTGACAGCATAATTTTATCATATGTGGAAAGATGGCTTTGATCGACAAGCAAAATGTACAGTAATTCTCATTATGCAAACACACATAAGAAAAACATATTCTGTTTTTGCTCTTCCTCTTCTGTCTGTCTGTCTGTTTGTACGCCCTAGCAACTTTTTTGAAACTGCAGGGGCCATTTTTTTTTAATTTGAAGGAGAATAACCCGAAGGGGTTGATGGATCGCCATATGCTGCATTATGCCAAGGAGGTTGAGAAAATTATGCTAAAGGTGCTCAGTTTGAACGTTCCTCTTCATCGTCAGTGCAGCCCATCTAGTTTTTCAACAAGTAAAGTACTACATGTGTAGTAATAGTTTGAACTTTGAACAAACCATTGAACACATGAGGAACTATAGATGGTTGTGGGTGGCGTGGGCGTTAGACCTGTATACCTGTCAACTTGTCACACATTCCATTCTGAGTTGTGTATACTCTCTTTATATCAAGTTCCTCAGTTGCAAACGTCCTGTTCACTTCTCAGTGCCACCTTTCAGGTTGTTTTGAAAATATGTCAATCCTATAATCCATTGAATTTAACTTTTCTATTATAGCATGACCTCCGGGACTAACCCAACCAGTTTTGTGACAAACCACGTACTAGTAACTCGTGATAGGCTAGGTGATTACGTCATGTAAGCACCAAATTGATGATCACGTGACCCACAGCAGTGAGTGACGTCAGGATTGGACAAGAAACTGCGACCATTCAAACTAAAGAATGGCAACGTTTATGAGATTTCCTTCTTTGTTAAGTCAAATGTGACATGTTTTCTTCGTATTCAACTAATAGAAATAGTCAAGTTAACATTTGCTGTGAATTCTTCCCTTGTGAAACAGGAAGACGTTGGAGAAATGCAACTGTTACAATGATTTCATCTGTTTGTCAATCAATAAATCCTATGTCCTTTCAAAATATTATAAGGTGTAAAGATTACTTAACGGTGCAGTATAACTTAGAACTAGTGAAGAAAACAATTGTAAATCAGTTGCAACTGATGAAGCTTAGACCAATCTGAAATAATGCAGATTGTGAAATGTTTAATTTTTTGGGTTGATGCTTCTGTTGTTTTAGACAGTCTTGGACAGAACTATGTTACAGAGGTGTAGGTAAATGTGTCTGGGCATGTGAAGTAGACAATCATTCAATGAACACGGTCTGTTTAAGGAGTCGTCCTTGTTTATTTTGAAGCAGATAAGCAAACGCCTTATATTACGAGTGACTAAAGAGAACATTTCGGCAAGATTGATTTGCGTGAATGCATGACAAGCCTCTGACATGCTTTGTAAAACCAATGGGATTTTATGATTCAGAAGAAAAGCACTAGTATGTTTATCACAAAATCTTTTCAAATCAGTAAGAATACGATTGCTTGTACAATAAAATTGTAGAGTACAGCATGTTGAATATTGCTGTAATTGTACAGCTTCTTTCCTTTACAATTTCAAGTTATACCCAGGCTTGTTTTGGACAAATGTTCAGCAGTTTTTGTTCGGTATGTTGATGAAGGTTAGACATCCAGGTAATAAGATACGCCAAAAAGTAGTTTTTCGTCAGTGACACAGTTTGTGTCGGGTTATTTACTTTGTCAGGTTTTCTTTTTTTTTTTCGAGAAAATTCTGAAAAAAGGGCATCCAAAACAAGCCAAAGCTTAACCCGTCTGTAATACAGAGTAGCTTATCGGTAAAATCATCATCAAAAACAAACTATCATTACACGCACGATAACGTGTTATTGAAAAAGACGTGAAAATGTCAGTCCTCTACAATATCATGACTTAGACGTTGTACTTAAACCATGAACTAAAATTTAGCACTTGTATCTATTTGCAACATAATTCACAAACTGCAACAGGCAAGACTTAATGATATCAGGTAGATGATTGCTGATGTTATTTAGAGACTCATACTTACATTGTAACTGTCTGAAGTTGGTTCAGGTACTTTATAGTCAATGAAATGTCTGAAATCTTTTCACTAAATCTCATAATCATAATCATGACCATAATGATGCCTAAAGGTACTATGAAAGCTCCAAAGCCGGCAAAATAACAGAAATCAAAATGTTTTCCTGGTGCTTTGTTTTTAGTTTAGACAGAGAGTCCAATGAGAGTCTTCTAACCGAAGTTGGCGTAGGTGTCAAAACCCTTCAGGTACTCAATCACCAGTTCATGACAGCAGTCGTACGCCACCTAGCGAGAAAGAGCCAAAGTGCTTCATTATTATGTTAGTCGTTGACACTGCTTTAATCTTATGTTACGAATGGTAGACAAAAAGGGAGAAATAGCATTTGTGTCAGTAGGGTGTTAGAATAGGCAATAGGAAGAGGACAATAGAGACAAACAGGAAAAAAAAACTGACCACATTGTTGACCATGGACGGACGACAGGCCCGGACAGTCTTGACCGCCTGGAAGACGTCCACTACCTGCTCCACCTTCACCCGCTCACAGGCTACCCCCATGGTACAGAACACGCCGCTGCGCTCCACTCCGTCACTGGGGTATACAGGTAATACAAAGGTAGTTTTAGTAGATATTAATACACAGGTATTGTCTATATAGGTTACTATGTGATTATCTGCTTATTATAGTCATCCAGGATGACGGATACAGAAGCAACTGATGATGGAATTGTGTTTAAACAAGTCCGAGATACACGCTTAGTTTAGAACTGTTTGATCTTAGATGGAGCTGGAATGAATGCTATGTGTTGTATCATTCGTTGGAGCCCTTGTAGTGCTTAGTGGCGAATATGCAAGAGTTTCCTTGCTGTTTCAGTAGCAGGGTATATTTTTACATGAAGGTTTGCTAGGACCTCCATTTTACGTCCCTTCCGAAAGATACCCTTCTCGTGGCTGAACCGGATACTCCCAGTTACTGTACATGTGGGCCTGCTTACAATGGAGCTACTAGAACATTCCTGTGCAATCTGTACAAGGTAAGGTTAACACAGCTTTACGTACATGCAGTGCACGACGATAGGCTCGTTCCCAGTCTGCTGCTGCCACCTCTCCACCTCACTCAGCAGAGTGATCATGGCGGTCTGGCAGGGGGAGGGCGGGGTCTTCTCGTCACCTGGCCAACCGGTCAGCTGGAATATCTTCACCATGCGTGCAGCTTCATTGTCCTGGATGGACCATATTGGTGACGATGAATCAAATTTTTTTATACTTTGCAATTGAGACCGAGCTTTTGTCAGATCACAATAGCAACTTCTTCATTCTGTATTTTATGTACCTATACATATATCCTAGATACCTTACTACAACGTACAGCAAGATTTGTTGGTCATTTCACAGTCCAAAGTAGTTTAAAAGCATTTCTTAGCCACAGCTCTTTCAACAAACACAAAGGAATAAAGATTTATGAAGCAAATAAAGCCCGGTACGCAAACATGGTAACTTCTAGTCTTCAAAACGCCTTAGGTCTGAGATGATAGGTGACGTTATCGTACGGATCACTATAAAGCTAAAAGAAGTTGCGATTCTGTCAGCATTGTTTTCTTACTTAAATTTCCGTCTGGCCATTAGTCAGTGGTTACAAGACTAGATACCTTGAGTGTGTTCTGAAGCCTGAGGGTCCTGGTGATGAGATGTCCGTCCACAGTCTCCCCCACATGCTGGATGAGAAACACGCCGTGCTGCACGGACTGCTTAGAGTCGGGCCAGTATTGGGGACAGGTCTGGGTTCAAGCAAGTAAACAACAATATCGAGCACAAGTAAGAAACATACAATAAAAGCATTCTATCAATACATGGGCAACTGTCTGAAGTTTTACTTTTAAATTAATGAACGTAATGAACTAATCGTCAGTAAATGACCTGCATCACTAATTTGTTCAATCGAGATTAATATTTGTAGAGTAAATCGGGGACCAATTTAAATGTTTTAATCAACAATGAAAGGGTAATAATATTCATAGGGCCATCGACTGCAATAATTTGTAAAAGCTCACACAAGCGTAAGTCGCCACGGGGTTCCATTTTCACCTTAGTTTGTAGATACAGAACTGTATGTTATTACGTGAATAGATGTGACACAATCTAACTCTCTGACCACATTATGTGATTGACTACTTACCGGGTCGTTGTCGTCCATGTCGTTCAGCATGACGACAGACGAAATCCTGTAGTCATACACCAGACGCCACATGTCCAGGACGGTGTTGGGGAGGGGGGCCTGGGTGGCGATGTAGACGTCACGCTGCTTGTAGCCCTGGGAAACGCCAAGTTTCATGCATTTTTTAATCAGAATATGTTTCATATGATATATTACTTACACACATGCATGGCATGTCTATTTGTATTGGTTTTGCTGTCTCAGAGTTACTACCATTGTAAAAACGTACCTTCGTAAGTGCGCAAAATATCGGGTCCTGAATGCGTGAAAAAGAGCTCAATACACTCTACAGTGATATATGGAAGTACACCGTAAACTCACATTGATGAAGGCGGCGTTGATGTAGTTGGTACTAGTCTCGTCACCGGGGGACATCAGGAAAGGTCGAGCTCGGTCAGCTGAGAAATACATGTAAGGTCATTACTGTAGGTTAGGCATGAGATACTCTGTACAAAAGTTTCTTAAGCAACTAGACTGTAGCGTTCAGGCGTCACAAAACGTATCCAATTGCTTTGGTAACATTTGTATTGAGAACAGGTAAGCTCAGTCATCATAACTCCTTGACAACAACTGTAGTCTTCGTCATTTTAGTTTATTGATGTATCAAAACATTAAAGCGGTTAAGAATAACGTCCTCTTACACGGAAGATCATCAGAGCGGCGGTTCTTGTTCCTGTTCTCAGCAGCGCGGCCATCTCGGCATTCCTTGGGGTTGACAATCGGGGTGAGCGAGCGGAGTGCCTATAGAAACACATCAACATTTTGTTTATCTAGCCAAAGGTAAATCAATTGAATCAATAAACTATGAGTGATATAGAGAATGAGAGAGAGAGAGAGGCAGAGAAAGAGGGAGAGAGAGAGACAGAGAGAGAGAGAGAGAGGGAGAGAAAGACAGGGAGAGAAAGAGAGAGAGAGAGAGACAGAGAGAGACAGAGAGAGAGAGAGGGAGAGCTACAACCGTTGATAATTGAATATGAACCAAACTTTTTATAAGCCCCGGCTAACAAAATTACAGTGGTGTTTCATTTCTCCATCTGGTGAAATAAAAAGATGAACCTACTATAAACTGTATCATCAGCTCGGACGGTCCCCCACCGCGAGGCTGCTTCCTCAGTATCTGGAACTTGTTCCTGAACTGGTCTGACGGCACGGCGGTGTCCCCGCACACTATGGCCTCCAGCAGGGCGTCATAGATGAAGATGTATTGGTCCTGAGGAGTACAGATGTGTTGTATGTGACGATTGTAAATACTTCACAAACATATAAAACATGACAGGCCTTATGTACAACATTTCTACAGCGAGAAGACCGATGACAGGAGATGGCATGCATTTTTAACGATACACTCGTACCAGTATGTACTAGATACACAAGTCCTTTCTTACCATTGAGGTAAGAAATGATTTCTGTGCCATCATTCCCTGCACTGCATGTTCTTCTTCTTCCGGTTGCGTGTCAACTTCATCAGATTGAAGAGTATGACACGATGTTTATTGCATGGTACATGTACTAGAATCCATATTGCCTATAATGAAGCATGAAGCAGACAAACAAGGGCGTTTACACGGAGGGGTATCTATAACAAGTAAAAGTGTTAATCGTACCGAGGTCTGCACCATGTTGATCCGCTGTTCCCTCAGCTGGTTCACATTGTTGAAGATGTCCACCTGCTCCTCATCTTTGAACATCTCCATCATCATGTCCAGCATGATGAACGTCCCCGTGCGTCCAACACCGGCACTGCAGATTATATGTGATAGATATTAGGTCACCAGAGGTATTGATTAAAACGACGTCACGTCTGACAATTAACAACCAATTGCAACCTCTGCAATCTGCAGTGGCCTCTGATCTCCGAAAAGAGGAGGAACGCCCGCATCACCACATTCTATAGACTCATAAACAACCAAATTGATATTTATATCACTAGTATTCTCAAAGCAGCCCTGGGATGCACCAGAGGGAGCCACCAACACAAACTGCAACACATACTGGCCAGAACAGACACGTATAATAAGTACTCATTTTTTTCACGAACAATACCAGAGGGAAATGCCCAGGCTAGAGGCCTGCCCGCCTTAATCCGGGACTTCAACTCCCCCTACTTTAATTTGTAGATGGACCTTAATCAACCCTGTCAATGTTCAAGATCGTACCAGCATTATGTATTGTCGTGGCTACAATGTAGTGAGTCACGCCAATCCCTTTTGGACATTGCTGTGATACCACGGCAATGATGGTACAATTGTGGAAATTGAGGGTTCCTTATCTCACCTGCAGTGCACAATGATGGGTCCGGACTCAGGTGTGACATGTTCCTTCACTCTGTTCCTCAGCGCCATCAGTGGTGAGGCGTAAGTCGGCACTCCGTGGTCAGGCCACACCGTGAACTGGTACTGGTGCAGCTCGTGGAAGATCTTCGGGTTATCACCCTGCAATTCGAGAGAGACGATGATGAGATATTCAAACTACGTTATTTTTTGGCTATATTATTTTAACTGTATAGAATAAGGGGAAACTCAAAACATTGAGACAATACCAAATTGAAATGAAGCGCTGGTGTAACACATAATGTCTAAAGGTGAAATGTATTTCAATGTACATTTTGATTGTATGAAAGAAAACAACAGCAATCAAGTAGTCAAAGATAGTAGGCTTCATCTATTTATGTAATAAGCGCTGGTTGGCTACTACGAATAATTGAGAAAAAAACAGGAAAAACCTGGAAGAGATGGAACTTCCTGATGGTGAAGTCCGCGTAGATGTCCTCCCTCATACAGGTTACACCGAAGTCACCGTAATTCTCAGTCATGGTGTTGTCTGGCCAGTAGCGTTCACATTTCACCTTGGCGATAAAACAGTAAAGCAGTGAGCAAAGATATATTGAGAGTATGCAGAATTTTATGGCTCATACTTAAATGGTAAGTTCATTAAACTGTCACATGGAGAAACAGTGTCAACTTGTATTTACAGGGAATATATACCTTGTTGTTCTCCATCAGGTTGGTAACCATGACGATACAGGGTGACTTCTCCTGCCATGTCATACGCCACAGGTCTGCAATGGTGGCCTTGTTGGGACCTGTGTTGGGGATGGGAATGGAATTATGTATTCAGATGTCATGCAATAATATATATCATAACAGATATCAGATTTATACAGCAAACGGTACTCTGTACATACATAGTTAGCTTTTCGTTGAAATATTGTATTAGGAGGTAATTTTTGGACAAAAATAGAACTATTCTTTCACCACTAACCTTGAGCAGCGATGTACATCTTCTCTTTCTTATACCCCTGAAGAGATAAAGGATATTCTAGTAAGTACTACTTACTTTGTTTAGAGGCACTAACCTACATATGACAAGCGTTGGAGGTTTCTTTTAGGGATACCGTATAGGTCTAACGAAAAGTTTTCATAGCTTAGAACGACAAGGACTCTAGCTCTCGCCAGTAATGCTGTTACCTTGATGTAGCTGGCGTTGATGTAGTCTGAAGTTGGGTAACATCCCATCACAACTCGGGAGTGGTCGTCTGTATGAAGATATGAGAATACAACATGCTTTTGTTTTATTTATCTGTCATACGATAGACAACATTTACCTTGCCCTTCAAAGGATGAATGTACAATAAATGTCTTTTATCAGACCGTTAAGATAAAATATCGTTATTGCTATCTAATACTGTATAAAAAATACAAAATTAAGGAGGATACTCAACCTGTTTAGAAATAGCCAACACTAGTATTAGAGTAGAATATTGTTTATAACTGTTCATTGTCACTTGTATATCTCCTGTGTTTATACCATGTACTTGCAATTAGCCCTCGGGCATGAACTTGCAAAAAAACTTCTTCAATATATAACCTCATTGGGTAAGGTATTTTATGTATCACAAATGTTTATTTTTCATAGTGGTGGAATATGGTCTTACATGTGACGATGTTCCCGTATCTGTTCTTCTTCTTGTTGTACACCTGCCTGGCAACGTCCCACGGGTGCAACTGGCCGTCACGGAGAGCCTGGAATAACGTATCATTTTTATATATGCAACATCTTTATGGAAAACTGCTATTTCATTCATAGGCTAACCTCACGTACCACCTCCAAAAAATGGAATATAACAAAATTTACCAGTGGTTGATATGTGAAACAAGTTTTTCAACATTCTCTAACCTTGTACTCCGCCTTGAACCCTGCATCAGAGTTTGCGTGCTGTTTCTTGACGTACTCTACGAGCTGGTCCAACGGTACAGGTCCGTACGTGACGGGCCGGGGTGCAGCGGCGGGGGCAGGCACGTCTGCTACCGTGGGGTTCGGGTCCCGTATGTCAACAGCATCGACTAAAGGGAATTTTTCATATGTTTCAACAAAAAATCAACATATGATAGAAACAGAAAAATGTAAAAGCTTTCCAAATGAAGCCAGACCAGTTGGACATGTCAATGTTAGTTATGAAAAATACATAACCTTGTATTTTCATATTCAAAAGATGACCAAGAGTGACATGTTCAACTGTATGGTTATTACCTCCATGAAATGTCATGGAGGTTATATTTTACCCTGTGTTTGTGTGTGTGTGTGTGTGTGTGTGTGTGTGTGTGTTTGTGTGTGTGTAAACAAGATAACTCAAGAACGGCTAAGTGGATTGCTTTGATACTTGGTGTGTTGGTAGGGTGTGATGAAAGCTGGAAATGATTAGATTTTGGGCACCCTAGCGGCTTACGTTGGTACTGCAGCGCAACTTCCGGTTTTGCTATCTTGATGTTCTGAACATGCTATGGTCACGATTTTTGAGTATTAGATAGCTCTTGTGCTCAGGAAGAAATGACATAAGTTTGGGCCTCCTAGCGTCTAGTTTTGGGATAACTGGGGCATTTTTGTCAAAAACTTCTGAAGAGGATAACTCAAGAAGGGAACAGTGGATTTTCATGATTTTTGGTATGTAGGTACCTTAGACAATGTTGTACAAGATAAAATACTAATTATGCAAAATAAGAATACATTTGCATAATTAATGAGAATATTCTATCATAGCATGTTTTTCCATGTATCTCTTGTCCTGGACATGATATGGTCTTGACATTTGGCTGGTAGATAGCTTGCAGTGTCATGGCAAAGTGGGGCAGGTTTCAGCCCCCTAACATTTCATTTCGGAGCTGCAGGGGCGTTTTTGTCAAGACATTCCAAAGAGGATAACTGCAGAAAGGATTGACGAATTGGCATCATTTTAGGCATGCAGGTAGCTTGGGCAAAGATGTTCATAATGATATGCGTGTTATGCAAATGATGACTCAATTTGCATAATTAATGAGGGAATTGTATAATTCCATTGTTTGCAATAACTGGACTTCAATAAATGTAACACTTGTTAATTATGATAGGTGGAATATAAGCAGAAACCAAATATGGTAAAGAGGAACTAATTTGCATAATTTATGTAAAAATGGCAAAACCGCCCATTGATTAATTATTTTATAATTTTGACATGTGTATGTTAGTCAATGATGAATAACAGCATGCATAAATTATGTTAATGTGTTAGTCAATTCTGTGAAATTCACAAAAGCTCTAAATATTCATGGAGGTATGAGGTCGCCGAACTCTAGTTTTTATAGTATTACCTTCTTCTGATTCTTCCTTAGGCCGCCTAGTTGGCAACTGTGAGATCGGCACACTTGGTGGGGGTGCCCTGGAGCTTTCTTTTCCACGACGCCTGGAATTAATTTGATGTATAATAAATTATCAAGCATAGGTCTATCTGATGCCGTAATTATGTCTGAATAGCAATCAACGCCATGTGTTAGTAACATGGCAGTCATAGACTAGTTGGTTTGCTTTGCCTTCTAATGTTTCATTTCCAAGATTGATGATGGGCGTAGAGAAATAGAATGAAAGCGCGTCAAAATCTTCTTGTTTGTTTCATACTTTGATTCAATAAATGAAAGACGGATACATACCTGCGCCAAAAGATGAAGATGGCGACTGCGACCAACATGAGAATCAGAGCACCACTTCCTCCGGCTACTCCGGCGATGAGACCCACCGATGGACCTTAAGTAAAAAGAGTCGTTGATGCTTTTAACATTCTAGCTGTGAGCTTTGTTATTAGATTTTAGATTAGGTTTAGAACTGTGTTTACAGACTCAAAGCAAAAACATCTAATGCGTATTGTAAATTGTTGGAAAGGTACATGTTGAAAGTGAATTCCATACATTTGCAGATTAAATCACAATGTCAAGCACTCAACAGATATAGATTACCAAGTATTGTTTTCAGATAAAAAAACTATCATAATACAAAATCATTTTTAAAACACTAACCCGGAGCAGAATTTGTTGATATCCTAACAGAGGGCCCATTTGAACCACGTCCCCCATCTCCGGGCCTCGTCAGAACCACAGCTAGTTCGTACTCAGTGCCGACTGCTAAGCCCTCTAACCGATACTGAGTCGAACCATTGGATACTGAAGTTTCTTCCCATTCATCTGACGTAGACTCTCTGTGCAACAATGCTGTGCTGACTATCGGCCCATCTCCATCGAATGCAGCGTTCAAGGCAACAACTAGGAAATTTGTTCCAGTCTCCACCGCTGTTGGTGACTCTTTAGGTACTGGCTGGTCTAAACACGAGCAAACAATTCATGACATGAACTCTAGATCAAAATACAACAACATACCAGGGCTTATATAAATAAATAAATAGATAAATAAATGGACAGATATGGTTCCATTGTCATTGGCAAACACCAAAATTCAATCCTATCACTTCATCTTTCCAATAAAATCTCTATTGGGTTCCGACAGTTAGTTAAGTTAAACCCTCCCCGCACCAAGATGGCGCATAGGGCGGTGCCCATCTTTGTTTCGTTACCCATGGGCCACACACAACGTAATCACTACAGCAGGGAGTAGTCCACTGGTTGTGGTGTGTGTTCAACTTCCATACTCTTTCCTCAATGCTGAGTGCTAAGCAGAGAAAGCAGCATGTACCATTTTTAAAGTTAAACCGAGAGGTAGCAAATTGCGGGTTCGAATCCGACTGCGTGTCACCGATCTTGTGCCCTTGGGAACGGCACTTTACACGGCTTTCCTCATTATACTCAGGTGAAAATGAGTAGCCGGTGCAATGGCCAAGTGAGTAGAGTGTTCGCCTTAATTTTTTGCATTCGGAAGGTCGTGAGTTCGATCCCGGCCGAGTCATACCAAAGACTTTAAAATGGTTCCGACAGTATGACATGTTAAATCCTACCTTTCACATCCATGTAGGTACGGTGAGAGGTGCTCGATCCTGCTATAGTTTGTACCGTACAGTTGAACTGTCCTTCTTCGGCGGACGTCACACCGTTGATGTCGAATGTGACCCGTACTAAAGAGTTCCCAGCCGATGTGACACTTGACGGTTGATACGCTCGTCCTGTTCTGATGTTCCTGAGGACAAGGTTTTCCCGGGTTGGAGCGGGGTCACCGTCCGCAGCGCAGGTTATGGTCACGTCCTGCCCGGTGTTCACTTCAACAATGCCCGCGGGGTCCTCAGTGATGGACGGTGCACGACCTATTGACGAAAAGAAGTTTGTTCATGTCACATTATCTTAAAAGAAATATCGACTCATCATTAATTCTCTCTTTCCCTCTTACCTTTCAGTCTGTATGAAAAAAACAATAGCCCTATAGCTATCAGCACCAGATATATGAATTCAACAAATGATATATTGCACACAGAAGAGTGCAGCCAACTCTGGCGCCAAGAAACAAAATTACCTGTAACTGTTATTTTGCTTCTGTTGGAATAACGAGAGCCCTCGTAGGACACGGCACAGGTGAACTCCACATCCCCCAGTGCCGTCGGTGGAGTGAAGCTCCAAGTCTTCTGGCGGGTCGACTCTAAGGTCTCATCAGCTATAGCAGTGACCTGATCCTCATCATAGTCTATCGCCATGACAGGACAATCGTCAGAAGTCCAGGGATGACAGCTGCAAGTCACAGTAGCTGACGTGGACGAAGCGTTTGTGATGTGAACCATAGAGGGTAGCACGGAGATACGGAATTCTGCATGAAAAATGTAAATCAAAATATAGCTGAATTTCTCCTCTTTCAAGAGACAGGTTTTAATAACCTAGGTTTGCAGACCGGTCTGCGCTATGTGTAACAGGTATCTTATGAACTTGTGACAGTATGGATTGTTATTATTATTGGGTGGGCTATTATTGACTACTCTCTTCGCGGCAAAGGGCTGAATTGCGAGGAGCTTAAAATAGGTGGGGCTAAAACAAAAGGGTCTGGAGCGGCTGCCCGATGATTCGGCGCCACTCAGGTGACCTCAATACGACAGCAATTGCCCCAGGTGCGGCCATGGGTCTGTAGGTTTTGAACCACTCACCCCGGGTAGAACCCCTACTCTTTTCGATAAATGTGGTGGAATCTTTAACGTGCTCAAGGTGTGGCTCTCCTAAAACACGGGTCCTCCATTTAACGCTCTATCCAAAGGACGGCCCTAACTGAAGCTAGGCACTCATTTCCACCTGAGTGAAGTGAGGAAAGTCGTGAAAAGTGCCTTTCTCATGGGTACAACATCGGGGCACATCAGCGGTTTCGAACGAATGGATTGTCACGGACATCGAACTCTACATGGTGCATGTGGCCAAAAGGCACTGATATCAAGTGCACGTGTCTATTCAATAAGTGAACTCATGATTTCAAAAGGTAAATGTTGATTGAATGCCGGGATAGTCTACCAAGTAGGAAGCATTACCGTATACAATACTTACTCTTTTCTTCACAGGTTGGTCCTCTCCAATCCCCGGTACACAAACAGCCTTTGTTACGATCGCATGTTCCACCGTGTCTGCAATCACAGGTCTGTGTGCAGCCAGGGCCGTATTCACTTGGGCCACATGCTGAGAGAAAAGGCAACGACGCTGTGTACAATGTGAAGATAACACACACACACAAGCGCACACACACAAGCGCACACACACACACACACACACACACACACACAAACACACACACACACACACACACACACACATCTGGTCAGCAACGCGTGCATTCCATACCAAGATCACACACACACCTGTGTTACAGTCGAATTCCTTGTAGCCGTTCGCGCACTCACAGCCGTACGGGTCCGGCAGACAGATGAGGGAATTCCGACAGGGCCTTACAGGATTGCCGTCGTTACAGGACCACTGGCATGACTGGCCGTACTGGGAGGACTGGAGACAGGCTGTGAGAGATGAGACTTCGTTAACGATTTTATATCTTTACATGTTGTTCTTTTCATATAGGATACAAACAATGTCCAAGTGACCTAACGTCTTTGCATTTAAATGTGGGGGATGAGTTACAAGAGAATATTTCTCCGGCTATCATACTGATCAATCGTCATTTAAAACCCGACATTTTATATTGTACAGTTACTACGAACAGCTCTTTATAATAGCCTTCGGCTAGTTGAGTAGCCAGCATAAATCTAATCAAATGGTTTCATTACACACCATTTATATCATAGCATACTGCTGAAAAAGAAAGCCTGTGGTTTTTTGCCAATGATTTGACTAAATTGTTATTACTTTTCAAGTGGATTCTCAACCGTACTTCAGTGAGGATCGAAACGATCCGGAACAATCACTGCCATTTTCTTACCTAGCTCACAGTTGTCTCCGTAAAACCCCGGCGGACAGATACAGGAGCCGTCCTCGTCACACCGACCTCCGTGGTAACACAGGCAGGGGAGGGAGCAGTCGGGACCGGTACGGTCTGGGGGACAGGCTGGAAAGGTATTGTTAAAAAAATGACATGACGCTGTTTTGTAAGCGTTTTTTTTGTAGGAACGCCGGCAGGCAGAATCACAATCTAATCTTTTTATTGTCAAATTCTCCACATAGTAAGACAAAATTGACGTCGATATTTGATTTAGCCTAACACAGTCAGTATTCCTAGGTAAATTAATTGCACTGAACTTTATATGTACTAGGCCCAGTCGAAGTAGATACTGTATCATTTGTAAAGATCCGCACATACCAGAAACAATGAGCCTTATGTAGCTCTCCAGCATATTTCCATCTTCCATGTCGTCGTACGCAATGACGTAAATCCCACTGTCTGTCACGGACACATCTCTGATGACCAAATAAAACTCTCCACTTTGACCATTGAGATTAGTTCTAGTGACTTCAGTCCCGTTAGCGTTCTTCAGTACGATACTGCTCCTTCCGCTATTGCTTGGGCTACACCATGTCGTCGTTGTCACCTTTATGGTGGCATCACTCTCGTCCATTGCAAAATAGGTGTAGGCCTGGGGCTTTAGGCAAGCTATTGGCACAGAAGAAGATTTTTTGTGAATTCCTAAACTTACTGGGGGTATTATCAATCTGTCTCAACAATATACCAACTTATTTGGATGAAGCTGCTAGGTACTGAAATGTTCGTTCGTTAGACTTATGTCTGAGACGTAATTACCTCCATGAAATGTCATGGAGGTTATATTTACCTCCATGAAATGTCATGGAGGTTATATTTACCTCCATGAAATGTCATGGAGGTTATATTTTACCCCGCGTTTGTGTGTGTGTGTTTGTGTGTGTGTGTGTGTGTAAACAAAATAACTCAAGAACGGCTGGGTGGATTGGTTTCATACTTGGTGTGTTGGTAGTGTGTGATGAAAGCTGGAAATGATTAGATTTTGGGCCCCCTAGCAACTCCCCTTGGTACTGCAGCGCAACTTCCGGTTTTGCTATCTAGGTGTTCTGAACATACTATGGTCACGATATTTGAGTGTTAGATAGCTCTTGTGCTCAGGAAAAAGCAACATAAGTTTGGGCCTCCTAGCGTCTAGTTTTGGGATAGCAGGGGCATTTTTGTCAAAAACTTCTGAAGAGGATATCTCAAGAAGGGAACAACGAATTTTCATGATTTTTGGTATGTAGGTACCTTAGACAATGTTGTACAAGATAAGATACTAATTATGCAAAAGAGGAGCACATTTGCATAATTAATGAGAATATTCTATCATAGCAGTTTTTTCTATGTATCTCTTGTCCCGGACGATATATGGTCTTGACATTTGTGTGGTAGACAGCTTTTAGCATCATGACAAAGTGGGGCCCCCTAACATGTAATTTTGGAACTGCAGGGGCGTTTTTGTCAAGACACTCCAAAGAGGAAAACTGCAGAAAAGAACGGCGGATTGGCATCATTTTAGGCATTTAGGCAAAGATGTTCATAATGACATACATGTTATGCAAATGAGGACTTAATTTGCATAATTAATGAGGAAATTGTATAATTCCATTGTTTTCAACTGGACTTCAATAAATGCAGCACATGTTAATTATGATAGGTGGAGTACAAGCAGATACCAAATATGGTAATGAGCATAATTTATGTAAAAATCGCAAACCGCTTTATGATTGATAATGGGAATTTTATAATTGTGACATGTGTACGTTTATAATGGTGAACAACACCATGCATAAATTATGTTGATGTGTTAGTCAATTGCATGAAATTTACGAAAGCTCTAAATTTTCATGGAGGTATGAGGTCGCCGAACTCTAGTTTACCCTGCGTTTGTGTGTCTGTCTGTGTGTTTGCGTGTGTGTGTGTGTAAACAAGATAACTCAAGATCGGCTGGGGAGATTGGTTTCATACTTGGTGTGTTGGTAGTGTGTGATGAAAGCTGGAAATAATTAGATTTTGGGCCCCCTAGCGGCTCCCCTTGGTACTGCAGCGCAACTTCCGGTTTTGCTATCTCGGTGTTCTGAACATGCTATGGTCACGATTTTCATGTGTTAGATAGCTCTTGTGCTCAGGAAGAAATGACATAAGTTTGGGCCCCCTAGCGTCTAGTTTTGGGATAGCTGGGGCATTTTTGTCAAAAACGTCTGAAGAGGATAACTCAAGAAGGGAACAACGGATTTTCATGATTTTTGGTATGTAGGTACCTTAGACAATGTTGTACACGATAAGATACTAATTATGCAAAATAGGAATACATTTGCATGATTAATGAGAATATTCTATAATAGCAGTTTTTTCAATGTATCTCTTGTTTCAGACATGCTATGGTCTTGACATTTAGGTGGTAGATAGCTTTTAGTGCCATGACAAATTGGATCAAGTTTCAGCTCCCTAACATTTAATTGTGGAACTGCAGGGGCATTTTTGTCAAGACGCTCCAAAGAGGATAACTGCAGAAAGGAACAACGGATTGGCATCATTTTAGGCATGCAGGTAGCTTTGGCAAAGATGTTCATAATGATATGCATGTTATGCAAATGGGGACTTAATTTGCATAATTAATGAGGAAATTGTATAATTCCATTGTTTGCAATAACTGGACTTCGATAAATGTAACACTTGTTAATTATAATCGGTGGAACATATGCAGATAACAAATATGCAAATGAAGAACTTATTTGCATAAGTTATGCAAAAATTGCAAAACAACTTAATGATGAATGATCTGAATTCGGAATTTTACTTGTGACATGTGTACTGTACGTTATTCAATGATGAACAACACCATGCATAAATCATGTAAATGTTAAATCATTTGCATGAAATTAACAAAAGCTCTAAATATTCATGGAGGTATGAGGTCGCCGAACTCTAGTTCTATTTCCGTTCAAAATAGGGCCGTTTAGGTCACAGCAAGTAAATTGCAGTTGGATAACATCCTCAACAGACTGCAAAATAATGAGATAGGGCAAAAAAAAACAAGATGGGTAAAAACAGACAAAGTGGCTACATTTTCAAAATAGACACCATAAACGTTGAAACAAGAATTAAAGGGACAAAACATGGTATCACAGCCAACAAGGCATTCATTCCTGTATTCAAGATGTGCACTTGTGCAGTAAAAGTGACACTAGTATGGTAGATTGGTATCACTTACGAAATTGATATATAACCATACTCATGGTTTCCATATTGGTGCCACTTTTACAACTATCCAACTAGTTTCAATTCTACGACTACAGTCATTGGTACCTCGCTAGTGCCACTTCTAGCAATCATCAGGCTACAAGACAACATTGTCATTTGGTGATTTTGTCGATTTTCGTCATGTTGACCATCTCCAAAGAAGACAAAAATTCTTGTTTTTTTTCTGAAATCAGGCGAAAATTAATGAGAGCGCTGTATAAGTGTCATCCAATAAATTTACTAGCTGTGGCCTTAGTAAGCTTGTATATACTAAAGCTAATAGAAATCAGACTGTAGAGGCACCCATTTTATGGTTACTATTGGCGCACCGATGTTTTATCCACGTCTATCTCTAACATTTATCTACACAAAGTCCCCACTTTTATATGTAACGGGGGCCGCCCTATAAGATGCTACGCTTTTTTACGCGCTCGAACTCACGACGCTCCATCACTAGTTGACAAGAGTGGTTAAGTTTTGATCAATGAATTTTAACACGTTCATCCAAAGACCATACTTGGATAAGGAATGCATTCATACGGTTCGTGAACCCTTCACCCTCCGCGTTACAACTGGCAAACACCGAGGACGTTATCGTGAATATAACTTCCGATTTTGAGCTGCGTTGGACAGTGCGCCCTAACTTGGCCCGCTTTTGTAATTTGCTCTCTTCGGATGCTGGTGACCAATTTATATAAACATAGATAAAAATTCTATGATACATTAGCTTTCTTTTGACAGTAGAATTGTTATTGTGTGTGCTTCTTGTCTCCCGCGAGGAGAGCTGCAGCTATCACAATCCATGTCCTGTTTTCATGGGAAATGGGCGAAATGCACTGAATGCGGCGGCCCGACTAACAAAATCATTACAAAAAACAACGCCAAAATCACAAAAAAAACTCTGTGTACGTATTGGGCAACATATTCGACATCACTCTGTGAAGTTTCATTTTTATAGACGGTACGAATCATTTGTTAGAGTAACAAATCTTTTGGGCGTTCGCTCGCCTGCCACCTTCGGGGCCACACTCCCTGGGGAAAACAACGGCGGTGATGCTTATGTTGTGTTTTCTATGGCCGGTCATCTACTCAACAAACATTTGAAGACCAATATTTGTAGTGTTTTGTGAAGCTTTATGTCTTATGTGTATGACAGTTGTGTGGCTGTTTTGTACTGGTTGTATATTTAGGGACACGAGCCACCAATACATGTACCTAGTAACAGGTGACCACAGTGATTCGGCGCTACCAACATTATTGTGAACATTCTGTCTTCAACCAAAAAAGGGAAGTGAATGTGTGTAAGTATTTTTTTGATAGAAAAAACTGTTTGTTTGGACTTGGTTTATTTATCTTTCTAATCATCATAGTCAGTGGCAACAAACACGGCGTACTTATGCATAATAAGATCAGCAAAAAATCCGTGGCATCTTAGGGCAGGAAGCATCTTAGGGCGGGCCCCGTTAACAGTCATTAGCATTTACAGAAGAAATATTAATGTAGTTTAAGTATGAGTATGTCCATACCTGTGTTAAGAATCTTGACAGTAGACACATTCCTGTTGACGCCGTCTTTTGTTCCACTGCAGGAGAAAACCCCGATGGCTCTCTTTCTGTGGTCGTCGTTGACAGGTGCATAAACTCTTGTTGTGACCTTCCCTGTGACGGAGTCGGTGGTTGACCTTTGTGGTGTGAAACGTGTCCCGCCTGGTGAATGCTCTACCTTGAAGTAATAGTCATCAGAATGCCCCCCTCCCTCAAACGTTCCGTCAGTTGTACAGGTCAGGAAAGTTTGCCCGTCTGACGGCAGGTGCGGGATCAGCGGGAACTGGTTCAGGATGGCCACGTCTACTCCATCTGAAAATAAAGGCATCATTTCTTTCGCCATTATCATTTAGCTGGAATTTGGCTTTATTTCTGCACTGTATCCAGGTAGTCGGCATATATGTTCAAGAACAAAAGTGAGTGGCTGAGTGAGTGAGTGAGTGTAAGAATGATTGGATAAGTGATTGATCGAGTAAGGGTGAGTGAGTGATACGAGGATCTGTAAAAGAATTGGTCTATGATAGATGTGTATCTCTACCAGAAACAGCTGTATTAACACATCTACAGAATATGTACACAATCATTTCAGCAAATATGTTACAATACTTTAGCAATTAAACTCAACATAATGATAATGTCTCCAACTGTCCCATGTGAATGACTAACAATCCCTGCCTTTGTGAATCATCAGGAATTTCCAGGCATGCTGGCTGGCAAGAGGATGAGAAAAGTTTGCACAGCCAAAATAATGGAACATGTACAGCAAGGCTAAATACATAAATGGTATAAATAAATGTACAAATATCTTACGTCAGCACTTCCTGTTTTTCCCCTTTCACATGATTTTCATGAACTCTGGGCCCTTGATCCTTTGGGTAGAATGTCAACTGTATAACACTTCCTGTTTCGAAACTAGATTTTTTGTCGCCCTGAACTAATTTTGTGCTCATGCGCTCAATGTAGTTGCCACGAAAAATAAATCTAAGCGTGCAGAAATGCCATGCTTTATACATCCACTTAATTGCACACACATTATTCTTAAAGGGACCGGTAAGCGTATTTATTCGCACATGACTTAACAGACGACTGACTAGATATACATGTATATAGTTAGTAAATCATTATACTGCCACCTATCAGGTGTATCGATTGCTGATCGTACTAGTACACAAAGGAATATACAACTTCAAGGCAATTTCACACTGGCCGTTTCGATGGCCTGATATAGTCACAAGTAGGTAGCGATTCCCCAAGTTAGCTGAACATTCACTGGCCTCAAGAAAACTGAGCGTTACAGCTGCCACATGACCAGTACAGCACGGCATATATGTGTTTGAGTCCCTATCATTTTAGTCATTCATGTGCAAGGTTGGTATTCTTACCTGTATAGAGAACGGCTGTTCTAAAAAGCACTCCGACAAGGAAGTACCGACCGAAATCCGCCATCTTAGTCTAGTTGTTTGTTAACTGCTGGGCTCAAACTTTACAAACGGTCTGCTGATTGTAAGTTAATCATTTACAAATAGGACCACAAGTCACCGGGCTATGAATAGCTATATAGCACTTCAGGTGTGTAGTGGCGATATTGTCTGCCCAAATCGACTAGTGTACTAAATCATCAAACCTTAGATAGGGAACCTGTTTTATGAACAAACACTGCCCACTCGATGTTCAGCAAACAAACTAATCTGACGGTGAGAGAATTGGAAATCTAATTCTGTCCAACAAAAGAGTTGAGGAAGTTATGCCGACTGTAAAGATTTGTATCCATACTGTAACTACACTAAGCAGAAATAAGCAACAGGAATTCTGTTCCACCTCCTGGTGTTCACAAATTCCGGTTCCATGGGTCGTTACCGTGACTCAGGGCGCGAAGTGAACTAAAGCTTGAGTTCCCTCTCAGGGGGAGAAGTGAACTGAAGTGAACTTTGGAATTTATGCATGTCAGACAGGACATAGTTTTAACGAAACGTGACGGTTAGGAACCCCACAGGCCCTTTACTATCGACATAGTTACCGTCAAGCTTAGGAACGACTACGGATAAGATGCGCAACATTTTTTTGTAGTTGTATTAATCAATCCCTACTGTAAAGTGACACTAGTACCTACCAAGGGTAGCTTTATATACGTATATAGTATTAGTATTATTATTAGTAGAGACATATGGTGTCATACAGTACCGTTGGGGCTATGATTTATAGCGTATAATGTGAAGGAAATATAAGAGTATTGATGTTTTTCATTGGCAGTTTCATTTCCAATGTGGATCACAACATGAACACCTAAATCGTTTTGACCTCCCCAAAATTAGCCCAAATCTTGTCACCGAATGGGGAAAATCTTTCACTCTAATGCCCTATAAAGACGTAAGACGACCGTGGACATTCTAGATGGTTTCCGTGGCTTGAAGTAGTAACGCTAGTTCACCCTTATCCGTGTGGTAACCTATATCCGTAACGGTTATTTTTAAAAACAGGGTATTCAAAAAGATATGCAATTTGAAATCACCGTCCGTCCGAAATAAAAAATACCCAGTTTTTACAAACAACAGATACATAGGTTACCCCACAGATAAAGGTGAACTAGATTTCCTATTTGCAGAGTGCAGACAATTTTTTGGTACCAGCAGAAAGCGGTACCCTTTCAACTTCCTCTTGGAATGTAAACAAAATGTCGCTCGGGCGTAAAGACACATCAAGGGGTCACGGTTCGTGTTGAACATTCCTCTGTTGTCCAGGTGCAATGGAACGGTCCTGTACTAACCCTTGACCCACTGCACCCACATTTACTTTGTAAGGTCTCAGCAAATAAATCTTATGGATAACATCACCGCGCTCATTCATTTTCGCCTGATTTTAGAAAAAAAAAGAAGATTCTCTGGAGATGATGGGAAAGTACCAAAATGGGAAAATATATTGCCGCCTAATGATTTTACTTGTACAGGTGACACTAGCGACGTCGGTATGACTGTAGTTGTAGAAGTGAAACTAGTTTGATAGTTGTAAAAGTGGCACCAGTATGGAAGCCATGAGTGCAGTTGCCAACTTGATATGTCAGTGATACCAGTTTAACACGCTAGTTTCACATGTGGCACACTAGTTCACTCCTTGAATGCAGGAATGGATGGCTTGTTGGCAGTGTTACCATGTTTTGTCACTTCAATTCTTGTTAGATCTAAAACGCTTGGTGTCTATTTTCAAAATTTTGCCATCTTGTTTTTGATTACCTATTCCCCCGCCCTATCTCATTATTCTTGAAGTCTGCCGAGTATGCCATCAATAAGATTTCCTTTCTGTGGCCGAGGTAGACTTTTTAGAGGGGCATTGATATGCCCCACTCCCATTTCGCACATTAGAGATCTAGCCTCGTTCGCAGACTTCTAGAGCGGCGGCGTTTTTTGGGGTAGCGCTGATTCGTGAGGGGCTAAGGTTCTCTTTCATTGGAAAATCGGTTGCAGCGAAAACCCCTTACCCTGATTACAGAAACCTTAGCCCATGTTGAAAATCGTGAGTCGACACCCCCCCCCCCCCCCCCCACCAATGCCCAATTTAATGCCGCTGCTAAGTATGCAAAGGAGGCTAAGACCTGCGAAATGCATGTCTGTTATGAATTCTGCATCTCTGCAGTATCTTCAAATTTTTATCATCAATAGCAATGCAAATTTTAGGCTCCGGGAATTCGAAGGAGTTTGGTTCCGACTGCAGGTACTGCTTTTGGTTCCGTTTAGATTTGTTGTGTGTCCGCAAAATAACCCAATATCGTGTCGTAGATTTGTACGAATTTTGGTCTGTTAGTTCTTGGGGTACCGAAGAACCATAGCGATTTATAGCCGCCATAAAGCAGACTCTCTGTACATTTTATGGCATACAATACACTTTTAACTGATGACTTCTTCTTGCTAACCCGCTGCACAAAAAGAAGTCCGCAAAAGAATGCATAGAGAGCAATAGGGTATGGTTTCGTAGATAAAACTAGAGTTCCACGACCCCATACCTTCGCCAAATAATCCTAGCTTTCTTTACAACTGCTGCTTTAATTATCATTGATTATGCAAATAAGGTTATTTACATAAATTGTATCAGTTGATCATCTCCTCTACCAGACACCAGACGTACACAATCTATGTTAAGAAAGAAGGCTTTTATCGCATTTTCTGATAATTTATGCAAATGAGACCCTCATTTGCATAATTAATGTTCAACGATGTTCACCCGTACATAACTTCCAAATGCTACAAGTAAGAAGTTACTGTCATTTACGACAATAAAATTGTAGCATTTTCTCATTAATTATGCAAATTAGGTATTTATTTTGCATAATATATATCAATCAATATTCTTCTCCTTCTCAGTTACAGGTGTCACATGTTGCAATGGTCCCATACTGGAACTGAGCATGTTCATAAAATTTCATAATCAATTATGCAAATTAGATAAATATTTGCATAATTAATATGTCATTATATGAAGCATCACTTAAGCTATCCACATACCAAAAATCATAACAATTCGTTAACCTCTTTTTGAGTTATTCCCTTTTAAAGTCTGACACTAAACCTGCTTTGCAGTTCCAAAACAAGCCACTAGGGGGCCCAAACATACACCACCTACTCTCGGCATCAAGAGCTATCTACCACTAAAATATCATGGCCATAGCATGTTCAGAACTTGAGATATCAAACCAGGAAGTTCTGCTGCAGTACCATAACAGGTCGCTAGGGGGCCCAAAATCTAATCGTTTCTAGGTCTCACCAAGACCTGCTCACATACCGAATATCAATACAATCCATCCAGGCGTTCTTGAGTTATTCTGGTCTTCTACAAACAAACAAACACACATACAAACGCTACCCAAAATATAACCTTCTTGGCGAAGGTAATGAATTTTTCAACCGGTTGAACAGGTATTATGTTTTTTCGTGTCTAGGGTCCAGTGGCTGCTTTTATAGATTCAGACCGGACAGCGACAGAACGAAGGAAAACCATTATTGAAGGTGAGGTGGGGGGGGGGGGGGGGCCTTCATTTTGTGACACGAACAATGATGGTATCATTTGTACTACGACCAAATTACGTTGTTTTTATTTAAGGGGAAACCCATCATTTTTTAATAAGGGGGTAGAGGGCGTAGCCAGCAGACAAATGGGGAAAAGTAGGTTGGATTACGTAGAACATGTACATGATAAACGCCGTGAGTTCAACAGAGAGTGAACAAAATGGACATGCATGGGTACATGGAAACACGAAATCACTCCATTCATATTTCCTGACATTGAACATTATGTAATCTTCTGGGGACGGGTGCTTGAGTGGCTACATTTATGCTGGTGAGACCAAAATGTCACGAGTTCGATTACTGGCACTGCTGGCTAGTCCTTGGGAAAGGCATTCTCACGACTTTCCTGACTCCACCCAGTGTAAAAATAGGTACCTGGATTCGGTTGGGGATGTAAAAGGCAATGGAAGGAGAGGGATGGGTTCCGCCTTCCAATACCGTATCCCAGAAAAACCCACTGCCCCTGAGTCCTAAAAAAAAAAAGGCTATTGGGACCTTAAAGTTTTTACATTAATCTACAATCTCTGGAAAATGTTTAAAAAACGAGAAGTTGTCCCCAAAAAGGGTACGACAAAAAGTCGGAACCATTTACAAATCTATTCACTGTTTATCGGCGTGAACTATGAACTCACAACAGCTAGGTACCTACTGTTGCAGACAAAGGTAAACCGGTTGAATGGGTAGTGGAGAAGTAGGACATTGGGAGCCAAGACATCAAATTGTGTTTCAGATCAGGTTACCCGACCAACTCTAGGCTTTTTGGTCGACTGGCAAAGCACATAAAACTTTGATCTGACATTTGAGTGATGAAAATTTTGTAGAATCGTTTTTAACGTGTTCTCCTCATTTCGGTGCCTTTTATGTACGATGTATCATGCTCTGTATAGTAATTAGAATATGTGTGTGTTGGCGAAACTACCAGTGTTCTGATGCATTTCAGTTTTACACGGTTGAAATCGAAAAAGAAGAGAATCTAACATACGTAATTATTGCTCTTAACATTTTTTCTTGGTTTACTTTCTGACTTTTCTATCATTTCTTATGGCACATGATGTGGCCTTACGCCTAACTAGCTGGAACATTCAAGGTAGTCTTAGTAAAAAGTGTGTAGAAGTAGATTTTTTAGATAGTATTTGTAAATATGATGTAGTCTGTATCCAAGAAACGTGGCTGAAACCTGAAGACAACTTTCATATAGACGGTTACCACTATTTCCGGAGCGACAGAAAACTTAGAAAACAATCTCGTAGAAATTCAGGCGGGGTAGTTCTTCTCTTTAAACGAAATCTTGCGAAAGGAATCTCGAAATTACATAGTAACAATTCCGACATTATATGGTGCAAATTAGATAAGAATTTCTTTGGCTTTGACAGGGATGTAATTTTAGGTTGCCTTTATCTACCTCCTGAAAATTCTCCAATATTTGCTACTAAAAAGAACACACTATTTGAAGACCTAACTGCTGACATAGCCAAATTCAACAGCGGGGGACATATTCTACTTCTGGGTGATTTGAATTCTAGAACATCTAATGTACAAGAAAAACTGTTTGATGGTCTTGATGAAAATGCATGTGAAATTCAACTAAAACCCAGATTTAATACCGACACTGTAAATAACAGATACGGCAGAGAACTCATTGATTTATGCTCTGCTGCTAATATGATTCTTGTGAATGGAAGGACTATTGGGGATCTTCCAGGAAAAAACACATGTATAAAATATAATGGCACAAGTACGGTAGACTACTGTATTACTAGTCTACATTTCTTCACATCTGTACAGTATTTCAAAGTCCACGACCCAACCTGGATGTCCGATCATTGTCAAATTTCAGTCTCCCTTAAAACGAATCATTCAAATTTTAGACACAAAACAGATGAAAAAACTAATTCATTCCCTAAAAGATATATCTGGGAAGAAACGTCATGTGAAAAATTCCAGGAGGCCCTTCGTTCCTCACAAACAAAAAACGCCATACAACAGTTTATATCAAAACCTTACTCTGCCAGCCAAACAAAACATGTTGTTGAAGACTTTAATAACATCATCAAAATAACAGCTGGCTTGTCACTAAAATCTATTCGAGTTTTGAAGCGAAAAAAGAAACCTTTAAATAAACCGTGGTACGACCAACAGTGTCGGGATTTAAAATCAAGAATGCGAGCCCTTGCCGCGGAAATTAGGAAATTTCCATGGCGACAAGACAAAAGACAAAATTATGTATACAAAGTCAAGGAGTATAAGAAACTGA
>NC_049993.1:5867153-5870051 GCF_000003815.2 Branchiostoma floridae | reverse complement strand
CCCCGAGTGCAGTTGCCAACTTGATATGTCAGTGATACCAGTTTAACACGCTAGTTTCACATGTGGCACACTAGTTCACTCCTTGAATGCAGGAATGGATGGCTTGTTGGCAGTGTTACCATGTTTTGTCACTTCAATTCTTGTTAGATCTAAAACGCTTGGTGTCTATTTTCAAAATTTTGCCATCTTGTTTTTGATTACCTATTCCCCCGCCCTATCTCATTATTCTTGAAGTCTGCCGAGTATGCCATCAATAAGATTTACTTTCTGTGGCCGAAGTAGACTTCTTAGAGGGGCATTGATATGCCCCCCTCCCATTTCGTACATTAGAGATTCTAGCCTCGTTCGCAGACTTCTAGGGCGGCGGCGTTTTTTGGGGTAGCGCTGATTCGTGATGGGCATATAAGGTTCTCTTTCATTGGAAAGCTGGTTTGCAGTGAAATCCTAGCCTCTACCAGGCTCCGTGGTTCTGGGTGTAATTGTAGAAATTGGTCAAATAGAGTCAATAGTACGCTAGGGGAGTCAGCCGGCCGAGTAGGACCATTATCCGAACCACCGTGGTTCACCGAACCACGGAGCCTGGTAGAGGCTAGTGAAATCCCCTTTCCCAGATTACAGAAACCTTATCCCATGTTGAAAATCGTGAGTCGACCCCCCCCCCCCCATCAATGCCCAATTTAATGCCGCTGCTCTAGAAGTATGCGAGGGAGGCTAAGACCTGCGAGATGCATGAATTCTGCATCTCTGCAGTATCTTCGAATTTTTATCATTAATAGCAATGCAAATTTTAGGCTCCGGGAATTCGAAGGAGTTTGGTTCCGACTGCAGGTACTTCTTTTGGTTCCGTTTAGATTTGTTGTGTGTCCGCAGCATAGCTCAATATCGTCTCGATGTATTTGTACGAATTTTGATCTGTTAGTTATTGGGGTACCGAAGAACCATAGCGATTTATAGCCTCCATAAGGCAGACTCTCTGTACATTTTATGACGCACAATACACTTTTAACTGATGACTTCTTCTTGCTAACTCGCTGCACAAAAAGAAGTCCGCAAAAGAAGGCCCAAGGGCCTGCTATGGAGGCACGACGATTTTAGGCCTTAAGGTTCTGCTGTATGACATGAAGTCATCCACTGATAATAGAGAGTGGTACAACCAATAGGATATGGTTTCAGTGTTCAATCTTCGTAGACTCAAAGCCAAGACCCGTGTTAAACAAGAGTCCATCCTAGAGTTGCAGTATGCTGATGATGCTGCTATCACCAGCTGTTCTGCTACAGGGTTGCAGAGGAACTTGGACTCCCTTGACACTGCTTATACCCGTGCTGGACTCGGCATCAACAAGGGGAAAACAGAGGTTATGCACAAAGGCCTAGCCAACACCCCTGATCCAGACATACGGATCAAGGGCACACAGCTGAAAAACGTCCAGACTTTCACTTACCTTGGATCCGTACTAAACACGGCATCTGACGTCACGGACGATATACAGAGACGAATCGGACTTGCCTCCACCGCTTTTGGACGGCTCGCCAACAGAGTCTTCCTGAACAAGGAACTTACAATACAGAAAAAAGTCGCCGTTTACAAGGCTGTCTGTCTCTCCATCCTGCTTTACGCAAGTGAGTCATGGACACTGTACCGTCATCACATCCGAACACTTGAACAGTTCCACATCCGTTGCCTCCAAAGAATCTTGGGTCTGCGGTGGTGGCATAAGGTACCCCACACAGAGATACGCCGTAGGGCTGGCATTGATCCCATGGAAACCATCTTGGTACGTATACAGCGCCAGCTGAGATGGGTCGGCCATGTCATCCGACTACCTGCAAACCGGCTCCCACGCCAAGTCCTCTATGGAGAGCTAACTCACGGCAGGCGTTCGGTAGGAGGACAACCTCAAAAGCAGCATGAAGAAATGTGACATCCCAACCCACAGTCTGGAGAACTGTGCGGCAGACAGAAGTGGGTGGAAGCGGACCTGCCTGGATGGAAGCCGGCTGTTCACAGAAAAGTACAACAGCCAGGCGGAAGCCCGGAGAGTGAAGCACCACCTGAGACAGGGGAGAGGAGGGACGACATCGTCGGTGCCCGACTGTCGGCCATAAGCAATTAAGTAAGCAAGCAAGGATATGGTTTCGTAGATAAAAGGAATTTAGATAAAAGGAATTTTTCAACCGGTTGAACAGGTATTATGTTTTTTCGTGTCTAGGGTCCAGTGGCTGCTTTTATAGATTCAGACCGGACAGCGACAGATCGAAGGAAAACCATTACTCAAGGTGAGGTGGGGGGGGGGGGGGGGTTCAGTTTGTGACACGCTCTTGAACGATGATGGTATCATCTGTACTACGACCGAATTACGCTGTTTTTATAGAAGTGGAAACGCATCATTTTTTAATAAGGGGGTAGAGGGCGTAGCCAGCAGACAAATGGGGAAAAGTACGTTGAATCACATAGCACATGATAAACGCCTTTAGTTCAACAGAGAGTGAACAAAATGGGCATGCATGGGTACATGGAAATACGAAATTACTCCATTCATATTTCCTGACATTGAACATTATGTAATCTTGTGGGGACGGATGATTGAGTGGCTACATTTATGCTGGTGAGATCGAAATGTCACGAGTTCGATTACCTGCACTACTGGCTAGTCCTTGGGAAAGGCATTCTCACGACTTTCCTGACTCCACCCGGTGTAAAAATGGGTACCTGAATTCGGTTGGGGATGTAAAAGGCGGTGGAAGGAGAGGGATGGGTTCCGCCTTCCAATACCATATCCCAGAAAAAACCCACTGCACCAGCGTGGACAACAACCCACTGCATCAGCGAGGACAACAAACCAGAGAGCACCTAGCAACAAAAGCACCAAGAGACCATGTCTAGCGGTAAAATAGACG
>NC_049993.1:5775075-5866797 GCF_000003815.2 Branchiostoma floridae | reverse complement strand
CCCCCGCTGTTTAAATGCCGAGACCATTTTGGGAAACAATATTGCAAAGAGGCGTTCTAAAAGGACAGCGTTTCTTTCTGGCTGGAGGGAACAGCTCAAAAGCACCAGACAAAACTTAAAACATATTCGAAAATCAAAAAGCACTTTGGTATGGAAGAATATCTCAAATCAATTCATAATAGATCATTTAGATACAACATTACAAAACTGAGAATAAGTGCACATTGCTTAGAAATTGAAAAAGGTCGTCACCGTAACACACCAGCCACTCAGAGACTGTGTCCTACATGTCATGAAAATATAGAAGATGAATTCCACTTTGTTATGAAATGTCCCACCTACAGTAAAGAGAGAGAAACATTGTTTAAGAATATTAGAACCAAAACACACATCTCTCTCGCTGGTGCAGAAAGCGATATTTTCCATGTATTGCTCTCATGTTCATCTCATATATCCGTCTACGTAGGCCAGTTTCTTTATAATGTATTCCAAATGCGAGATCAGATTAATCATACATAACTGTACTATTATCGATAATGTTTTGTTGTTGTTTTGTATGTAGCCTCTTAGTACTACTGTCTGTATAGCTATTAGTTGTTATTAATTGCCATACATTGTACCCTGTGCGATTGTTGAGCAATAAATTCATTCATTCATTCCCTAACTACGGACCCTGATCAATTCAGGGCCTTAATCGGTGACACAACATTTCTCCTCCTAACCCCCTGTAGCCTACGTAAATGCTATTTGTAAATTCCGACTACGAAATAGCCTTACTTACTTGCATTTACTTATTTATAATGAAATTTGTCATTACCTAAAGCTTAGACCTCTGACCTCCCGTAGAATGTTTTTCACTCTCAAGCTTCTGTATGTACCTAGTATTATCTCATGTTTCTTTTAAATTAATGTATATTGTCTTGTACCATTTATGAAATGTTATTTGTAGACCTGTGTAATCAACTTGTGCTGCCTATACGGCTATAGGTCTGTGTAATGTTCTGTTGCATTTTGAATGAATAAAATAAACATCTTCACTAGTCCTAATTATAACCGCACGCACAGTCTAATCACTAGAGTCTAACCTGGCATCTATTGTGCTTTGCTTAGGGAGGGCATCATGGAGAAAACCACACCGAGGACAAAGTTGTTGAAGGAAGGATCAGCGCACCAGTTGTCGTTCACCAAGCGGATATGGAAAAACATCCTCGTGTTATCCTCGGCTTTTCTGCTGAACTTCACGGCGTTCCGGGGCCTGCAGAGCCTCCAGAGCACGCTGAACAGCGAGGCCGGACTCGGCGTGGTGTCGCTCAGCTGTGTGTACGCCAGTATGGTGCTGTCGTGCATGTACGCGCCATTCTTCATCCACAAGGTCGGATCGTGCAAATGGACAATCGTCGTCTGTTTTTTCGGACATGTTTTGTACACGGGCTCCAACTTCTATCCGTCCTGGTACACTCTCATGCCATCTTCAGTTCTGCTTGGGGCCATTTCCGGTCCGCTCTGGACGGCTCAGATCACTTATTTGACAAGCTCTGCTCAGGAATATGCTGAACTATTACAACATGACAGTCTAGAGGGTGACATTGCCAAGTTCAACGGCGTCTTCTATTTGCTCAATGATTTGTCTGGGATCATCGGCAACCTGATTTCTTCATTGTTGTTCTCTGCGGGAACACAGGACATTGGAAAGGGGGAGTTCTGCGGTGCGATGGATTGCGGGATTCGCCCCGAAGCCAACTACACTTCTCATTACGTCACCAACTCAAGCGCGCCCTACAAGTTAGCAGGGTTTCCAGCAGACGACAAGGAACATGTGATAGCACGTTACATACTTTTTGGGGTCTTTCTTGTGTGCAACCTCTTAGCAGCGCTGGTTGCAGGACTATGTCTCGATAAGAATGCTAACAGTAAGGAACTATCGTCTGCTGGGCGAATCCAGGTGTCACAACAGGTACTTCGTACAGTACATGTGTTTAAGGACATTAACTACGTCCTCCTGGTGCCTTTGCTGGTGATTATTGGCATGGCCGGGGCCCTTGTATCAGGAGATATCACCAAGGTCAGAAAATGCTTTTATATTGTATAATACTTTTATTTTACGCGCATTCATTTGTATGCTTGGGAAAATGAGAAACTCAGGGCAACGTAGTTAACCCTCACTCCGTGTTTCGTAAAAAGGTCTTTATTGAATGAAGGACTATGGCCTTGGCGATGGGCCAAGCTGAGACTCCAAAGATATGGCGCTCGGTCTTCTTTAAATTACAGTTAACGGACCCGTTTTCTTTACTCCCATCACGATGTACATGATCCTTTGCAATATGTGTACTTGGACCTTTTACACATTTTATGACTCAAGCGTTTTTAAGGTTTAATGTGATGATGCGCTCGTTCTAAAGAAGGCAAAAGCCGTACCAATGTCACTCAGCATGTCAAAGGGACTCATATATATACTGACGTCATTGCTTCAGTCGTACGTCAGCTGTGCCCTGGGAGTACATATGGTTGGTTACGTCATGATCTGCTGCAGTTTGTCCAGCACTGTCTTCTCCCCGCTCATTGGACATCTGACTGCTTACGCGGGTGCCAGGAGCCTCATCCTCGCCGCCGTGGTCGCCAACGCCGTTCTCCTCATCTACATGTTGCTATGGCAACCGGATGAGGACTCTCTCGGCATGATCCTTGCCGTGTCTGGAGGATGGGCCGTGGTCCGGACGGTTTGGCGCATCCAGCTGTTTGGTAGGCATCTCCTGTCTTCATACAGCTTTCTCACGCGGCGGCCATGATAGATCTAAAACGAGTCCAATGAGGCAAACAAAAGACTGTCCATCATAATAAGAAGTTCAAGCAATGATAGCCTAGCAATTAGGAAAGTGGCCAATAAGAGAATGGCTGCATGTCCGTCAAATATTTGCATTAGTATGTTTCTATTTTGCATCTCTTAAGGGACTATGGGATCAGTCTACGTTACTCTAAATGACTACATCTTCCGATTTTGATGATTTTTTATTCGTTGATAACACGTAGGTACATAATTGAATTATCTTACTTTACTTTCAGCTGTACTTGGCACCATGTTTCCTAGCAACCAAGAGGCCGTCTTTGCCAACGCCAAAATGGCGGGGAGTATCGGCAGCATGCTGGTGTTTGCCTACAGCGCAGCTCTGTGCATGGACGTCAAACTGTACATCTACATGGCTGTACTGGCGCTCGGCACGGTGGGGTTCGGTGTTTTTGAATGCAAAACGCGCAACAAGAAGAACCAAAAAGCTGATACATCTTAACGTACCTTGAACAAGTTGAGAGGTTGTGATCATTGTGATCATGCCGCTCTGATACATAGACGCGTGTCACGTGACCTCACTAATCCCTGTTTCTTAGGTCACGTGACTATCTGTTCGGAGCTGAAAAAAATGGCGAATGCCACCTAAAAGCGTCTGAACCCTTGTAATGTCCTAATATCCGTTTAAGGATTCATTTCATTGTCACCGAAGGGGGGGGGGGTATTTCCCTCTACTGCTCTAAAAAGACGATCGTGGTCATTGTAGCCGGGTTTTCGTGGTTTGGAGGTGAATTGTTTGCAGATGGTTAAGACATGCGGGTAAGGCGTGGGGTTTTAAAGTTCTATGTAGTGCTAATGTCAAGTAGTAATGGAGCGGACAATACACAACATGTGAGTTTTAGATGTTGAGTAAAAGTTATACCGTTGCCACTTTATTCTACATACCTAAGTTAAGGTTTAACGTGTTTTAAAATAAGTGAAAGATAATGTGTTTTAAAATAAGTCAAAGATAATGTGTTTCAAACCAAGTGAAATATAATGTGTTTTAAACCAACCTACCAAGTGAAAGAGAATGTGTAATTGATCTTTATCTTCTATCTAGGTACATGTACTTATTTTATGAATATTTGTCCAAACAAGGCCGTGTACAACTTAAACCTTTGTACAAATCGATCTCTGAAAAAATCGCACTTAAGCTTAAGAGGGTATTTACACTTTAAATGTAGGTTATCGCATTTGTGATTCTAGTGATAATCATACTCAACACACATAGCACAATACAATGTAACACATGTAAAAATGAACTGTTGAAACATGAACTCTAAAGAACAATTGTTATGTTAGTATATGTATACGAGATACGCTTTCTATAAAACCATTTTCTCCATCGTGTCATACAGACACCACGATACTTTGTGTAAGGTATGCATACAGTATCAGATTATTTGAGAAGCATTTGTTATTAAACAAATACTGTAACGTTACATACGTATTGATTCATACGAACATAAACAAATTACTTGAGTGATGTAAAAAACTCAACCTGTGCGACATAATTATACGTTATGATAACTGACATTATGTGGAAATCGATGTGATATAAGAAAGTCACTTCATAGTGAGAAAACACTGCATAACTGATGAAAGGCACGTTTAAGAGTATTTATCCAAACAACAACAACAACAACAACAAATAAATGATATGTAGACAGAAGTCGACCTGTTCTTGCTACCCTGTGATTGCCTAGTCATCATCATCATCATCATCCATTTCATCAGAGTCCACGACTTCATACTCAAAGTCGTCATCGTTCTCAGTGTTGACGTAGCTCTGAAACAGGATGTCACGCGAAGTGAAAACTTTGTTTTTCAAAAATTTTTGAATGATACAGGAGCGTAAAATCTGAGATATAAACCAATATTAATCTCTGTCGACATGTCAAAGGAAAACCTGTGGGTACGTGTTTGGTCTGTGGGTACGGATTGGAATATGATTTGTCATAATTTATAGAAATAGCCATGAGTAATACTTCAACAGTTCCATAGATAAGCGAACATGTAATGTTTGTGAACAATAAAATCTCTCTACTCACACTCTTGTCCTCCATCATGCCCCTCAGCTGCTCCACCAGGTCAGAGAACGTGGGCCTGTCCTCAGGACGGCGCTGCCAGCACTGCAGCATCATCTGGTACCTGGGCATGAACAATATTTCAGTACTTATAGGGATATATCTTTTCTCGTTTTAAGTGTTGCAATCTTCATGATAAGAAAAGATCTGTATGTAAAAAATTGTATATATGACAATACTTTACGTTTGGGACCGCATTCGGTCTAGATTTTATGTTTGGGAAAGCATTGTTAGCAGCGACACCTAGCTGCAGTGTGGAATAGTACCAGTCAGTATTGCCCGAAAGAATGTGACAGCCGTTCACTGAAACATTTATGTCGATTGTAAATAGATCCTGGTTGTGAATAAAGAACTTTTGCCTGATGAAATTATTCACGGTACGTAGGTATACCTTTTGAATCATAATGTCAAACGGCATTCTGATTGTCATATCCATGAGAAATTTGCAAATGGGGGATACAGCTATTGGGAAATCATTTATAGTACACAGGTAGGTAAAAGACTGAAATACACATACAGGTCTTCATCGCAGTTTCTTGGCTTTGGCAGCCTGTATCCTTCACGCAGACTCCTGAGAAGGGTTCTTGAATTCATTCCACTGTACGGGGTTCCTCCTTAAAAAGTCAAGACATGGGTTATAATGACTGTCATAAATAAATGTCACAATGCTTATATCGTGAACCACATTATTTGTTTTCACTGCCAGCGGGAGATGGCATACTGCACATAAAGTGATACATTCAAAAGAAAGAAAATGTCTTTATGTGGACATAGACAGATATAGAGTGTGTATTACTAATAATATTTTCATGCTTACCTAACGTGACGATCTCCCAGAGTAGAATTCCGAAGGACCACCTGGGTGGAAAGCAAACTGCTTCGGTCAAATGGAAAACGTTTATACTATTGTCTACAGGGTCGATGGTTTTCCCTTTAATCAACCATTTGTCAAAATTGAACAACATTGAATAGGTTCAAACGTACACGTCACTCTGTGTTGTGTAGATCCTCCTGCTCAGCGCCTCTAGCGCGGTGGATCGGAAAGGAACAGCCTTCTGCAATGAAAAAAACGGAAAGTTACAAATGTTTACTATCTAGTACTATTTCTACAATTGATATAAACCCTATGCATGATGTCTCTGTCGCTGATAAAGGTAGCTTGAATGATCTACATAACAAGAATGTTTTATGGTTTTAGTTGCCAGAGTGTTGTACCATACTTACTTTAGATGTTTGTTCATAGATGCCCTCCCCACGTGACAGTCCGAAGTCGGCTACCTTGGCGATGAGACTGTCCGTGAGGAGAACATTCCTAGCCGCCAGGTCACGGTGGATCACCTGATAACAGAGATGTCTTAATATTAGTATCATATTATATTACAGTATTGTATTGTGTACACACATCTCATTAGAATCATTTGATACAAAACTCAAACTATCAAACTCCAGGAAAGAACACACCTTTTTCACGCAGCGGACATGATAGATCGAAAACGAGGTCAATGTGGCAAACAAAACACTGTCCATCATAAGTAGTAAATCAATCAATGGTTGCATGACGATTATCAAATCGACCAATTAGAGTATGGCTGCATTTGCATTATTTTTCTTTAATATTTTGCATCTCTATGCTGCTATAAATTGTCACATATTTCCGGTGCATAACACTATTTACATCATTTGATCTTATAACAAGAAACTTACGTGTAGTTTGGGAGCAAAAACCGAATGGGAGCTGATGCTATAAGTAACTTTTGTTTTTTGCCTCATTGTTGACCTCCGTCACATGAAAAAGGTGCATAAATTATACTCTAACATACGTCCTTAGAAGACAGGTGTTCCATCCCCGTAGCTACGTCACACGCGATACGCAGGAGCTGGACAGGTGACAGGGAGGACACCGTGCTGACAGTCTGACGGGTGTTGGCATAGGCGGGATCCTTCACTTCCAGAACACGAGACTTTCGCAAGTAATTCTTCAGATCGCCATTCCCGGCCATTTCTAGGGCCATGTACTGTTGTCCTGCAAATGATACATGTCATTGTTTATCTTACCACTAACACATAGATAACAGTCAAACGAAAATAATGTCATGTAACAGAGATATTCAAGTGGCTTATCAATCTAGATGGTCATGTCAAGTAAAAACATATAACATTCTTGTGAAAAGACAAAGCACATTCTGTAGCAAGCACAAGCACTAAAGCTAACTGACTATGGACACGGACTACGTTACCTTGGTGTTCACAGGTTCCCAGCAGGTTGATGATGTTAGGATGGTAACCAGCATGGCGCATGATGTCCACTTCCTGCTGAAAGTCTTGTCTGGCAGCTTCATCTGCTCCTCCTGAAATTAAACCAAAAAACAAAACAAAAACATAAGGTTTAAATTGTGATAAGCAACATTAAGTAGTTCTGCATTATAGTACAATGTTCTATAGACTCTAACTACAGTTACATATATTAAAAACATTCATCAAGGACTATGTTATACAAAATACACAATATAATGGCACTGTGAATATATCATGCCTGATGATGCTTTGTATCTTGAGATTCTTGTGCTTACGTTTCAGTACTTTAATTGCTGACGGTATCCTTTCACCATCCAGGTTGACGGTTCCCTTACGGACCTCTCCAAAATTTCCTGATCCAAGCAGCTTGTTGGTGAGAGAAATGTCGTCCCAACTCAACTCGCGGTGGTTAACAGCCATTATCCTCAGGGGAATGGGCTGTTGTGCATGGAAAGATACATTAAGTACAGATAGATACTAAAATGACTTTCGACTAAACTTAGCCTAGAAAGTCATCAACAGTTTGGATTGAACACGCTGCATGATTGGGAGTGTACTATCTTGCTTGCAAGTTACAAACAATATTATCATCGTGATTATGTATGTGATTGAATTTGATCATATCTTATTTATTTTCATTGCCTTCAATTCTAATTCATACTAAGATGAATGTCATGTTCGTGACAAACTGTAACCAAGTGTGAAAACAACAGCTTCTTACCCTATTGTTCTCCTTGAAAATTGGTCTTGAGGCATGATATTTAGTAGCTGAACTTGGGCCAGGTCCGTCATCAGCCGCTCTTGTGCCTTCATGCAAACGGGAGCCAATTGGGTCTAAGATGGGCAAAGGGAATTTACCTTTTCAGCTCTTTTGAAGTTAGTGATGGCAATATCTAAAATATCATTTTGGTATATATCTAGCAAAGTAAGTAAAGAACATCAGATTTCTTACCTGTAACGAACGACGCATTGGAAACCCCTTCCACATCTGACATATCCTTACGGACGGGAAGTGGAGGTCGTTGATTCCGTCGCCTGCCAATGGCAATGTAAATCCCAAAATCAGCTCGCATGTCTTACATTGGGAAAAACTCTGTAATAACAGTACCAAAACAAAACAAAGTACACCAAAACAACACAGTTTGTTATATGTATATAACATACACATATACCTGAACAAAATGGATACCTACCGTCGGATAAAGAAAATGGCGGCGATCACTATCACCACCAATAATACAGCAGCCACACCCCCGGCTGCGCCCGCCACTACGCCCATTGGCGGACCTACAAATACACGGATAACAGAGCATTGAGCAAATTATGGATAAATCAATAGCCAGGCCAGCACTAGTATTAAGTTACAAATTTCCAATAGCTGCATGATTGTACCACTGTGTTGACGCGCATTGAGTTGTGATGCCTTTAAATTTGCTTACCTGTTGAACAAGTTGGTTGGTCCGGACAGTCCTGTGTGTCACTCCCTACCCCGTCACAATCCTGCCCGCCATAAGCAGGACTGGGGTTGTCACATGTCCTTGTTCTGGTCCTGCTGCCGTTGCCACAGGATACGCTGCAAGGGGACCAGTCATCCCACTCCGACCAGCTTCCATCAACTGAAATCAATAAAGACAAGAGATCAAACATCAACGTTCTAGATTCGATTCGTAAATGGATCCAAAAGCTAAAATTACTGCATGTGGTGATTTCAACTAATACTCAGTGAAAAACAAGCGCTGTTCACAGCTTACCTGGAGGATGTGTCGTTACTATGACAGATGGTCCCATCGCACCACGCCCTCCAGCCCCAGGTCTCGTCAGAACCACAGATAGCTCATACTGCGCCTCACGCGTCAAGCCGTCCAGCAGGTACGGGATTGAGCGGTTAGACACAACTGTTTCTATCCAACTGCTTGACGGAAGCTGCCTGTGCAACAACGACGCGCGGACTATCGGTCCATCTCCATCAAAAGGCGCACTGTTCAATTCGACCACGACAAACGAAAATCCGGTCGCTGTTGCCCTTGGTGGCTCTACTAGAACTGGCTGGACTGAAAAATGATTCACAAAGGCAAACGTGTAAAGATACGCATTAAACAGATTGGTGTCAAACACGACTCCCTGCAAATGGAGTTATGAGCGTATGCAAAGTCCCTACCTTTCACGTCTATGTAGCTACGATGAGAGGTGCTCAACCCTGCTATGGTTTGCACTCTACAGTCGTAGTTTCCTTCCTCAACGACTGTTACGCTGGTGATGTCGAACGTAGCCTGCAAAGTGTCACCATTTGGCGTCACACTTGATGGTTGGTGGTCTTCTCCTGTTCTGAGGTTCCTGAGGACAAAGTTGTCCCGGGTTGGAGCGGGGTCACCGTCCACAGCACAGGTTATGGTCACGTCATACCCGGTGTTAACCTCAATGTTGTCGATGGGATCTTCGGTAAAGGACGGAGCACGGCCTGTGAGGAAGACACATGAGTGTGACCCATGTGATACTAGTAATTTGAATTATTCTCTGTAACTGCGAAGCATTCTTACCCTTTGTTGTGGTTGGATGAATATTGCAAATGTAAGTCATTTTTAAAAGTAAAAAGAATCAATTACCTGTCACTGTTAGCGTGCTCCTATAAGAATAACGCGTTCCTTCGTAGTCCAAAACACAGGATATCTCCACAGGTCCCAGCGCGATCGGTGGAGTAAAGAGCCAAGTCTTCTGACGGACTGAATCTGGGGTCTCAGCTGTAGGAGTGACTTGGGTCACATCATACTCTATATCCATGACAGGACAGTCATCAACAGCCCAGGGATGACAACTGCACGTCACGTGAGCTGACGTGGACGCAGCGTTTGTGATGTGAACCGTCATTGGTCGCACGGAGATACGGAACTCTGCATGAACAAACACGCGCAGAGCCATCGAAATACATGTACTTAGTTCCTTTTTGCCATAAATCGTCATCAGACTGTTCTGTCAATAACTAAGTATGAGATGTGATTTGCAGCGGTATAAGTGTCGTTGGTGGTGAATTGTACTCTATATACCCCGGCTCACATTAGGCGCGATTCGATCGGACGACGAGTCTGCGAGCTCTAAATTACGAGGAGGTATGACCCTGACGGGAGGGGGGGGGGGGGTGAACTCTGCCATTTCTTCGTCGGCATCAGGGTCATGCCTCCTCGTAAATTAAAGCTCGCAGACTCGTCGTCCGATCGAATCGCGCCCAATGTGAGGGGGTAATACAACATTTGTGACAGTATTATCTAAATATGTACACAATCTAAAAGCCATATTTCATACGATCACAGAATTTCAAAAGGTATGTAATCATAATAGTACTTACTCTTTTCTTCACAGGTTGGTCCCCTCCAATCACCAGTACACAAACAACCTTTGTTACGATCGCATGTTCCACCGTTTCTGCAATCACAGGTCTGTGTACAGCCAGGGCCGTATTCACTTGAGCCACATGCTGAAAGAATGTCAAACGATGTACTCGTTTTCACACACACACGCACACATACACACACACTCAAATACGCTTCTTCAACAATATTTGTTTCAAACATTATGCAAAGACTGAACCCTCACTTACCTGTATCACAGTCGAACCCCTTGTACCCGTTAGCGCACTCACAGCCGTAAGGATCCGGCAGACAGATAAGGGACTTCTGACAGGTTCTACCGCCTTCATTACAGGACCACTGGCACGACTGGCCGTACTGGTCTGGGCTAGCACAGGCTGTAACAAAGGTGAATGATAAAGTATGGCGCTGCACAGCATTCCCCTAAATCTATGAAATTTGATAATCAAAATGACAATTTTACAATTCTACTCATTCCAGTAGTAGAGTCAGATCATACGTATACCGCCGTCATTACAGGACCACTGGTACGACTGGTCGTTCTGGTCTGAACTTTCAAAAGCTGGAATAACTATACAGATACAGCAAACAGATAAAGAATATGGGCTAGTACAGCACGTATTTTCCTCCTATCATTCCAGGGGAGGGTAATTGAGCTTGATAAAATTAAGGAACAAAGATACCTAATTCACAGTTATCCCCAGTAAATCCAGGTGGACAGATGCAGGTCCCGATGACGTCACACCAGCCACCATGGTAACACAGACACGGCGAGGAACAACCAGGGCCGTAACTGTAGGATGGACAATCTGAAAGTAGTTGAGAAAAAATAAACATCAGCCATTGCTTCATATGATTTTAACAAGAATTTAGTTATGCAATGTAGTAACACTTGTGTAAGAGTATGAGAAAGACTACATACAATCAAAAACACCCATCAACACAACACACGCCTAGCTCAGGGGGGGGGGGGGGGATTCAGACTGGCCAAACCTAAAACTTGCGCAGCAACCAGGACTTTCCTATACAGATGTATAAAATCTTACAACTCATTCCCACAATACATTAAAGCATCCACACCATCCATGTTCAAACAACACATCAAGGACAGACTAAAACACAGACACAAACGTATAAACCTCTGCAGCAATGGTGGTAAAGGGCATTCATTAACATCTATGTATAGATAATCAATAATTAATGTTTAGAATTTCGACACTGACCTTTGACCTCTCGGCTACTTGAGACTTATTTAGGTTAGATTTAAGCGTTGTTAGGTGTACATAAATAATGTGTTAATGTTGTATCATGTAATGTGTTTGTGTAAAGACTCCAGGAAGAATAGTGATGCAATCTCAATTGTAATCACTAATGGAGATCCGCTGAATAAACAATAAACAATGCTTTACATATATCCTACTAGTTTACCCAGTCTCTCAGCAGCTCTGCGTATCTACTGAAAAATTCCATACCAGTCACTCCTGTTTGAGTTCATTCACAATCATTGCACATATCTTTATCTGAGGTAATGATAAAGATTCTGTGACAAATGTGAGGGGGGTAAGAATCTCAATGTATCTAATATAGCCAAATACGAGGGGCGGTCAATAAGTAATGCCCCTGACCCATTTCTCATAGCAGGATATTAATGAAACTTGGCACAGTTATTAGTCTTTCTCTTCATAGGAACCACCCAGAGTTATGCATTTCTTCCATAGTTTGATGCAGCTCTGGACACCGTTTTTGTAGGACAACCCAGGTTGGTCGTCCAACAGATGCCTCATTACTGGCAGAAGAGGGCCGACCAGCTCTGGGAGCTGTTTCCACAGACTTCCGGCCATGTTTGAATTCCCGATGCCAGCGTTTTACAAGGTCATATGATGGGGCATCATCACCATAAGTTTTTTTTCATTTCATCAAAAGTCTCCTTTGGTGTGCGTCCTTTCAAATACAAAAACCGGATCACTGCGCGACACTCAACTGGCTCCATTTCACACCTGGTCCATCTCACACCTGACTCAGTTCAAACACCAGTAAATCAGAAACCGCAATTAGCTCAGAGCTATTTTTTGCAACATAACCCATAGAGATATGAACCATTACACATACAAAACTTCATATAGATCAGACAACTGGAAGTGGATCAGGGGCATTACTTATTGCACGCCCCTCGTATTGTAGACATTGATAGCATAGTTAAGTGAATCAAACGAAAACTTACCCGTGACTATTACTCTGATGTAGCTCCGTAACCAGGCGGACGTCGCACTGCCGACATCGATGCTGTATATTCCATCATCTTGTTGTGACGTGATCGGAAGATCCAAGCTGTACTCCGAGTCTAGTACAGAAGCTGCTATTGTTGCCACAGGTGACGACATACCAGCCTTACTCAGCCGAATGGTACGTAATGAGCACCAAGTAGTCGTGCGCACCTTTATAGACAAAGATTCCCCCACAGTTGCACGATAGGTGTAGGATAGCGGCTTGATGCAAGCTGAAAAAATATCAACACTTTATCAAGGATAGCCTGGACAAGCTAAATCACGCTTTTGTCAGACCTTCCACTGTTCAGGCCCCATCAGCCCCTGGCAGCTAGTGAGAGATCAACACTGTAACACAGACTGCCATATGTAACTACTAACGTTTTACCGGGGCTTGCAATTGTGTTGATCGAAACTTTGTTTAGAAAGTGCAGTTCCTACTGAAGAAGCCTTATTTATTGTACATAGAACCTATAATTATTACTGTCGGCCATATCTAGAACTTATTTTCGTACTAGTACACGGTTACGAGCAGCGAAAATTTTCCCCCACCTGTGTTAAGAATCTTGACAGTAGACACCTTCCTGGTGGCGCCGTCTATAGTTCCACTACAGGAGAAAACCCCGGTGGCTCCTTTTCTGTGGTCATTGGTATTGGCGGGAAGTATTGTTGATACCACCTTCGTTGGTGCCTCAGGTATTGGGTATGTGCTTGTTGACCTTTGCGCTGTAAAGGTGTCTCCACCGGGTGAGAATTCTACCTTAAAGTAGTAGTTCTTAGCTATAGCAAGAGGAGAACCCTGTACCACTCCGTCTGTGATACAGGTCAGCACAGTGGATCCGGCCGATGGTAGATGTGGGACAAGAGGATACTGGTTCAAGATGGCCACGTCAACTCCATCTGGAATATCATCAAAGATAGATCACTACCACTACACCTAAATGGGCAATTCAGGTAAACAGTGAACGTGATATCTATCAACGAAAACCGAGAGGCTGTTGCTCGTTCATACGGTAATTAGTTGGAAAAAATAGACACCGGGCCCACGGGTGGTCTCATTTTCGCTTAGTATGGTATAATTCCACCCATTAAAGCATTACCTGAACTCATCTTAAGCTTCACATCCTTGTTGTACTTAGATTTGTTCCTGAGATATACTAAACGTATCTTTAAGATAAAGACAAGGGCAATGTGACCCTGCATTCAAGTAGTAACAGTACTACATAGAAAGGGCAGACAATAGGTAAAAGCAGCCCAATAGCCTTTATTTGGAGGCCGTAAGGGAAGTTGGTTGGAAAGCGAGAGGCCCATCCCTCTCCCTCCACTGCATTTTACCTCCCCAACCGAAGTCAGGTACGTATTTTTACACCTGGGTGGAGTGAAGGGTCTTTCCCAATTGCAAGGACACAAGATAGGTAGCTTAACAGTATTTGAACCCAAGACTGATACCAAAACGTGTTTGCCTCTCATATCCCTGCTAGAGAATGTTGTATTTGACGGGCGCTCTAAACTTGAAGAGATTGAAGTGTTTTCAGTAAAATGTTAATGCTATAAAAGCGACAGCGATTATCAATTATGGTATTTGTGCATGAACTTTGCAGCAATGACCCGTACACTACATATCATAGCTACCATAACTCACCTTGAACTTGGAGGACTCGTTGACATTATTTTTGTGTTAAACCCCCGTGATGTGATCCATATACGTTTGACATTTGAGTCCAATGTTGCTACTTGACATCGGTTTTTAAGTCGATACTTAAAAGAAAGCTGAGGAAAAATCTCTCCCTAGTTAGCTCCGGTAAATGTTCAGAAGAAGCCAAGATTGCTTTAGTGTGTGTGTACGTGGCAAATGGCCCACCGGGTTTGTTTCTGGCAAAACTATCTGGCCTCACTATGACAAAACTATGCTTCAACTATGTTTACACGTATAATGTACTTCCTCTTCCCTTTTCAATCCTGTCTACAGCTTGGACACGCAAACGATTCTATTACATATCTATCCACACTACGTACACGACTTCTCAATTGTATTATTAGCCGTACATAGCAGATATCAGAACTCACATGTAGAAACAGCGGCTTCAAGAAGAACAAAAGCAAGGTAACAACACTTCCACGGCCTTGTCGCCATGTTGGTTTTCTGGATCAAAGACTAATACGCTACTATAGCTTTGGTTAATCATTAATGTTTGACTGATGACCTTTTAGTGATAACCGACGCATTTATAAGAGATTGATAAATGTCTTACGCTCTACATTTGTTTGGGGCGATAGAGTTTTCAGCACCTGCCAAGCGAACGTGCCTGACCGTAATGTAAACACATCACATCCCGTGGTGGGAACGTAACAGTAGGGTCGGCATTGTTAGGGATTGTGTAAACACATCCTGATCTAAAAGGCTTCAATGGTCATAAAGTCATTCTAAAAAGTAAGGACATTTTAATGGGTTGATAGAGGTAACACAAAGATAGTTTATGTCAGACGGGCATATGTGGAAAGAACGATGTGATCAGTCATTCCAATTGGGTTTTGGCGACTCAAGCAAAGTACGAAAAGCCTCGTGACAAGGTATTGATTTTGACCTTTTACCTAGATCTTTGCCGTTATTTTAAGTGTGTTGAACAAAAATCATTATATTGATATATCGGATATCTGATGTACCGAGTCCGACTGAACTGAAAGAACAAACCTACCTTCCCTAAAAAAAGAATCAGTTAGACGCAAAACAAAGTACTGCCTTGCAATGGTCTCTTTGATACTTTGACGTCATTATTTCGATTTGTTTCAATAGCTTGTTTCAGAGACCAAAATTAGCATGCCCAAGCAAGTGATCATTTCAGTAGCTGAAATTGCGCGGTCGGTCCCTTTTGCGCTTTCTAATGGAATATAGACCATATTTCCATTTGGACACCATCCTGTGAGACTTCTCAGTGTAGCTGACAGTAAGGTTGTCATGGAGGATAAAATGTGGCGACCAGAAAACGATTGTTCGGATGAAGACGATGAGATGGAAACCGTGGAAGAGAAGGGGGCAGATACATGGATACCGCTGATCCAGCCTGACAGGTAAGACTGTAGTATCGGTATACTTACTAGATATAGGATGTTATGGCTATACATTATACAGATACATGTACATATATTTGCCTCTGATATATCCTCCCCTCTCTCTCTCTCTGCCTCTCTCACTTTCTTTCTCCGCTGGGTGAGATCTATTGTATGCACATGAGTGTGTATATGTGTGCGTGTTTCTCTCTCTTTGTACCCTTTTGTGTGTGTCTATGACTATGTGTGCATGTGTGTGCGAGCGTGGTGTCTTTGTGTGTGCGTGTGTGCGCGCACATTCATGTCTGAAGATAAGGCGATGAGTTCTCAATCATGGCCAACACATTCCACAGAGGCCAGAGAGGCAGGACCAGACGACCATGGTTAAGTCACCAGAGTGAGAAAAGACGCCATATGTGCCTGTTAGTGGTGATGTTTGTGTTCCTGCTGATGGCGATGGTTACCATGGTGATAGCAATAGTTCGAATGATGGAAGATCATGACGCATGTGATCACGTGACGACAGGGGCGGATACAGCTGCTTCGAAGGTGGGTGGTGTTTTGTTAAAAAATGTATTTTCAGACTTATGATAAATGCAAGAATGAAAAGAAAATGTTAATTCATGTTTTAACCCTCTGTCTATATATACCAAAATTCCAACTCATTGTTTGTTTACAGTATCGAGTGAAATTTGTACACAATCTATGACACAATTATAACGTTCAGACACACTTTTATGGGATTTACTTCACTGACAGAGCAATGTTTTCCACATCTCAAGATACTTGTCGCATAATGTACGTTGTGGAAGCATTGAGCGCCTGGTAATACCTTACTCAAATCTAAAACCTACTTCAAAACCTCCCGTTGTCCTCGAAGATAACAACCTTCCTACTGCTCCCTTACCTGCCCACCCCTAGCCGAAAGCCCCATTGGGCTGCTCCCGGCTGTCCGTGCAGGACGTCTGGACCGCCACCTTCCCCCAGCTGCTGACGGAGTCCGCCATCAGGCTGCTGCACGTCAACGGAGACGGCGTGCTCGACGTGGTCACCGGCTTCGGCACAGGTGAGAAGGGGGAAATGTAGAATAAGGTTACATGTATTTGAAATACAGACACACTTATGCCAATAGTAAGTGTGCCAATAGAAGAAAAGACACATTTGTGCCAATAGTAACTGATGCCAATAGAAGGAAAGATCATTCCAGCTCTACGTATACCATCCACACATGTGCATCCAACAACAAATTCTTTAGGAAATGCATAGAGCACACAAGAAAATTTTCGAGAAAATGCAAGATGTTCCCCTCCCATTGATTTGTCTTTTGTCAAGCTACTCGCACACAATACACTTTCGACCCTTCATTGAGGCGGGCGTTGCCAAAAATGACAGAGGAAGAAGACTAAAGAAGAACACCCAGCAAAAACAATGTTTTCTCGACCGTGATGCTATCTACCCCGCTATTTGCACTTATCTGTCTTATCATTGCATTTACAACTCACATGTACAGCAACAAAAAGAGACACTTCTAGAGATAACGCCTTGATGCCACTGTAGGTGCGGACGGATACCACATCCCGTCTGTTGTATGTGACCTGTACTTTAACGGCTCGTTCCCGTGTTTTGGCGGGCTGCTGGCCTTGGATGGGGCGACCGGTCACGAGCTGTGGCGAAGCTTTGCAGGTATCTGAACAACAATTATCACTTATCTAACCAATTCTTAAAGCTATACCAGGCATTTATGTCGTTATCAATAAATTGCTCCTTTCTTGGGGTGTCCATTTCCTTCCTTACTTAAACCAAGGAGGTTTTAAAACTTTTGAAAGATTTTTAACCTCCTTGTTTAAAAGTTCCTATATTCTTGAATTTCAGACCACGAGATCTTTGGAGTTAACTGCAACGAAGACATCAGTGGAGATGGAGTGAACGACTGTCTCGCTGGGGGGCGCTCCGGGGTAATGCCGATATACACCTCAATTGTTGTTCATTGCTCGAAAAAAATATGCAACTAACTTCATCGTTGGGTATAATTAGCAGTGCACGAAGTGCAACTAACACAACCTTATATGAATCATGTACTAGATTTATAGATGTACTAGTATGTCTACGTGGTTCTCTCTTTTGTGCAGGCCTTCCAGGCGGTGAGCGGCAGGGACGGGCGGGTGCTGTGGAAGTTCGGTCCGCAGGAGGCAAAGGTAGACATGATGAACCTGTACACGGCACAGTTCCTGCCCGATATGGACGGCGACGGGGTGCCGGATGTGCTGGCGGCTCACGGTGGGGACCCGCTCCGAGAACCTGGTGGGTTACAGGGTTTAGATAGTGTATTTAGAGTCACGCGACAATTACGCGTCCGCCATGTTGGTGGGTTAAGTCAGTTCGTGCCTGATAGGGACGGGGATGGGGTGCCGGATGTGCTGGCCGCTCACGGTGGAGACCCGCTCAGAAAACCTGGTGGGTTACAGAGTTCATAACTTTATATATTGCATTTGTAGTCACGTGACGATTACGCGTTCGCCATGTTGGTGGGTTAAGTTAGTCCGTGCCCGATATGGACGGGGACGGGGTGCCGGACGTGCTGGACACTCACGGTGAACTCTGATAGTTTGCAGTCACATGACTAATCTGGCGTCCACTACGTCGGTGGGTGACCGCACTTTGTTGTGCCTTATACGGATGCTGATGTGGGGTCACGGACAAGAATATTTTTAAGAATATAATAATTTTTCCTGTTGCTGTTTCCAGGCAGCCTGTACCGGTTGTCGGGCCGGCTGTTGATCCTTAGCGGTAAGGACGGGAAGGTGTTGCGCTGGGCAGAAGTACCGGACCGTAGGGAGACTTACTACTCACCTCAGGTGCGATGGTACCTACCTTAAACTTAGTCTTAGGTTCCGCCTTGTGTAGACATATTGGCAGCTATTTCAAAGTGGAGGTATTCTAATTGGTCCAGATTTCAGACAGCGGCAATCAGACAATGATGGCTCGCTTGTATCTACGTTAAACGTTTGAATATGGAAGCCAATCAATGAGCGGAGCCTGAAACGTAATGTATCGTGAAAAGTAACCAAACCACGTGCTTGGACATGTAGGTCTGAATGTCGTTCCCCATCTGTAGGTGTACACCCGTCAAGATGGCCGCCTCACCGTACTGTTTGGAACAGGCGGGGAGACACATCCGGGATCTTTGTGGCGGATTTCGTTGGACGATTTGTACGAAGGCAACATGGACAAAGTAATAAATGTTTGAACATGTGATATAAATAAAAAAGAGAATGTGTTCTGCTTATCGAAAGTCACACTTAAGGTTCTACTGGTCTCGTCAACACAATTTGGTTTTGAAATTGGACTGAAAGTAAGTGTAGTCTTTTATACATGATGATCGTTGGTTTATAAGCATTCAGGTTAGTGGGATGAAAATAAGAAACTGCGTGCTCTCTGTAACATTTGATCAAGAAACTTCTCCATGTCCCTCCCAGGCAGAGGTGTTGTACAGTGACCCGCAGAAAGGCGTCATGACCCCGCCGGTACTGGTGGACCTCACCGCTGACGGAACCGTCGACATCGTCATGGCCATGTTCAACTCTACCGTGGTGGCCATGGACGGAGAGACGGGCGAGACGTTATGGGATGCCTCATTCCCTATGTCGGAGTCCTACAGGTATGTCCTTAGAAACAGCTCCGCAATTTTCCGCGAGGCGTGTGTCATGTTTTTTTTATTGTACTTAAGGCATATCATAAAAGTGATAACTCTGATAACGCTGGGCATCTGATATGGCTATCATGAAAAGTAATGAAGTAGAGGATCAACCTTTTCAAAAAAGTAAGTCACTCTTTGTCCCTTTGTTTGGCTATTTTTGGTGACCTGGTCCATGGACTAATAGTAGCATTGTATTAGTAACAGCAAGAGAATTAACTATGACAGCGTACAAACATTGTCGTAAGGTCGCTTACATTAAAACATAAATGTAGAATCAGGGGCATGGTGTCACAAATAAAAACAATCAATCGGGGGGATGGAATGTCTGCTCTTTAATTTAAAGGTGAAAATATTATGCTGCAATGTATGCATGGACTGTTGTAATCTTAGGCCAACACATAGTTCTAAGAGTTTCTAAGCAGACAATGGAATCGCATCCTTATTTCTTTTATTTATCCCAGTACGCCAGCTGTAGGTTTCTATAACGACGACGACGTGCCAGACTTCATGGTTCACTACCAGCACGGCCCGGGCTTCCCCATCTACTACCAGTCACATGTGAGAGATCTCTATATTAAGTACATTCACTCAACATGTTTATGATCGTAACAGGACACATACTAGAAAATGCTTTCAAAAACGAAGAGTATCATGATGTATGACGAAATGCTTAAAGTTTGTTCCGGCGCAAAAGTATACATTGACCACATATTACACCGGCCTGTCTCATGAGGATTGACTCACAACTTTGAACACTTGGCTTTTAGAACAATTGACATTCTTGTCTTCGGTGTAAAAAGCCTTGTCTATATGTTACTTTTGTACATAAGATTAAACACTTCTTACTTGCAGACGACAATTCTGGACGGAAGAAATGGACAGCCGCTTGTTGTTCCTTACATCCGGGACACTGTCGGAGCACAGGCTTCCCCACTGGCCATCAGCGTAGAGGGTCATGGGAACGATGTCTTCCTCTATTGGGTCGCCGACTGCACTGGGTATGAGGGAGAAAGCGGCGAGTTTGACTTTGTGAAAGGTGAGAAAAGTTTGTTAAGAAATTATCAATTTTCCAAACTTTCAAATTGAAAGTGGCACACACACACACACGCACACACACGCACACGCACACACACATGCACACACACGTACGTTCGCACAAACACACAAAAACATTTCTAAATTTTTGCTTTCTGTGTTTTTGTGAATTAGGAACGAATGTTCACGAGCAAAGCCGGGCAGATTTCTGCAAGGTTCGGTTCAAGACAAGCGGCTACTCCCAACTAGCGATGATGAGTGGTAACACAGCGCCACCTGGCGTTACCATCTATGACTCCAGTAAGCTTTTACTTTTAGCTAAATCGACAGCCCTTGAGACTTGTACGGTATCAAATATGTTTATGAATCTATCTTTTATACGTTTTTCGTAGACTATGCTTATATTTCCATTTACCAGCTCAGGCTGTTTGCAAAGGACATAAAGTCGAACTTTGCCCCATGACTGTTCATAGGCTATAGAAACAGATCACGTGAAGCACAACAGCCTACAACAGTCTAAAGCTTACTTGAACATGGAAAATGAATGCTCCATAAAGCCGCTTACCGTATCATTGGTTTGCTTGGCTGACAGTGGCACATAGAGTTCAGCATTGTTCAACACTCTTCCTCTACAGGAGACCGGTTCCACCTGGAGCACGACGAAACCGTCAACACCACCGCCATGGCACTCCGGTACATCCAACAGCATCCGGAGGTCAGGGGTCAGTACCAGGAGTGGTTGGGAGAATCTGACATGGAGGGTACTGACAAGAGTGAGACTGAGGTATGGCACGATATCATCGGCTGTTCAACCGCATCTGGTGTTGTTGTTTCTATTCTTGCAAGGATATATAAAAAAATGTATAATCTTTGCTATGATTGATAGGATCTTTTATCTGCATTTTGACGTAATTACCATGTGAAGAGTCCAGGGAATAACAAATGTCTTGACGTATTTTGAGCTATCAATGCTTACTATCACTTGCTCTTCGCAGAGTGGCAGAGGAAAGCGAGGAACGACACAAAACGAGAAGAGCGGGGAAAGAAGGCATCGAAGACACGTTGGTCCTCATGACGAGGGAGGTGTGCAGAGACTGTTGTCTACAGGTCCGTGTGGAAACGAATATTCAGTGAAATGAACCTTTATAGACGGTAGACAAGCATTCTTTAAAAAGTGTCCACAAATAGGTGTGCCTTATGCAATAAAGGCTTGGCTTTAGAAGGTGTTTGCAAGTGATACCACAACAACTTGAAATGCCCAGTATGAATGGTGAATGATGTCTAAACGTTTTCAATCAACAGACAGAAAGGATGCTAATGACTTCACATGCGTCTTTAATCCACCAACACGGTAGTAGTCATATGACTGCAAGTACCATACTGCACATGTGACGATTTATACAAATAGCTTAATACTGTACGTTGTCGACTAAAATCGCCACGAATGAGGTCACGTAGACAAGATCTGTCCTGACTTCTCCAGGTACCCTGGCCCCTTCTCTGGACGCCTCTGACCCACAGGCTATCGATGTGCTGTTCGCCACCTACTGGTTCTACCCTGCTAAAACAACCGTAAGCAGCTACTCTACTCTAACGGGTAAAATATAAATCTGAAAAATAGTATCGTATCAATTTCTTCCTTTATGTAAATACAGTGAAAATGGTTTAAAAAATAAATGGTCTGTTAAGTGTTGACACTTAACTTTTGTTGCACCTGTTGACTGTTGTTTTATCATTTCAAAATCGTAAAGGTTGTGCTGTACATCACAAGACACGTGTATCAGAACCAATAGTGTAATCCCAATTTTCTTAACATTATGTTGATAACACTTATAGCTTGATCGATTATCGGTGTTTTGTGAATTGATAAGCCTCATAAGTAAGCTCATTATTGCAGTGTGAAGCTAAAAGATATCCGTGTTATCCCCGCAGGTGCTCCTGCCTGAAGATGAACAGTGTGTCCAAGACATGATGGAAAATGAAGTCCAGCGATTCAGCCCTGACAGTGAGGGATTCACGTGTATTTCATGACATTTTATTTGCTTTCATGTGACGGACAGCGGTGACATACCTTCTTTACATCTAAACGAACGAATGAATTGCCATACTAGGCAAATTACAGGTGACAGCAAGACATGTTAAAGAGACACAGCTAACAGATACAGAATGAACCTTTTATTGGATAAATTCAACCTCTTTTCGCTTTTTAGTTATAGTGGATATGAAAGAGCAGATGTTTTATGATCGATGGTTTGTCTAGTTGCATCAAGAATATGAATTTTTCTACAAAACTTATTGTATGAAATAGGGAAACACAAATACTATATTTTTTCTCAGTTGTGACCGTTTTGCCCTCCAATCTCTCCCCCCAGACCAGTACTATGGGTTCGACCATGACGCGTACGAGCACGTGGTGGAGGAGAAGTGCGCCTCTGCCCGCCTGAACGGTACCACGGACAGCGCCACCTATCAGTCACAGACGAACTACAACCCATTCAACGTGCACATGGGTGCCATGACGATATACAGGGTTAAGATACGGTATGTGAGAAACATTGACTAAAATTGATTGAAACTTAGGTCTAATGAAATATGCTCATATTACAAGATATGAATCATTTTACCGAGGAGGTAAATGTTTGTCGCTGTTAGGTATTGGTATTGTCTTACTACGGAACAGGTGTTTGAATTTAAAATGTCCCAATTCACATATTTGTAGAGCATAAGAATCGCAAAGAGTTGTCAGTTCTAACTCAAACCAGTTGATTTAGGTAAAGTTTTTGTTTTCCCAGTACATCATTGTTTCCTCCGCATAATGAACATCTTTACTACTACTATATCCAGGTGCGACTGTACCGGTGAGGAAAAGGACCAGTGCAGCAGAGTGCTGCCGTACAGTGAGCAGGGCTGGGCCGGGTACATGGGAACATACGGCACCAGTCACTATGTGCCGCGCACCTAGGCCTGTACAGCACGCCCAGCTCAACACATGGAGTATGCCCCCTTATTGGCGTTCACGGCATCGGCAATGCAGCCATAATGATGTTTCTTTGCCATACAATTGAATAAAGATTAAGGACTTTCGGACATTTCGAGATCTTTCGACGCTTTCTAAAATATTATTGCTCTGAGCGTTCCCGTATTGTGTGACTAGTCACTTATGTTCATGTCTGGATAAAAACAAAATTAACAAACTGTGGTACAAAGTTTAAAGTGTCTTCTATGGATGCAATAATAATGGTGATGTACATGCATTCAATAATAGTTACCAACCGACCAACCAACCACATCCAACCAACCAACCAACCAACCAACCAACCAACCAACCAACCAACCAACCAACCAACCAACCAACCAACCAACAATCAAACCATCAACCAACAAACCAACAAACATACGAAAAAAACAACACAAAGGTCCAAATTAATAGGTTAGGTTGTATTTATTCTTCCACATTGGTGTTAGTGTAGACATGATGTTAGAGCACGCATGGTACCATGCTGGTTATTGTACACCTGGTTCTGAACTAGGCAAGATGGCGTAAGGCACTACACCTGAGAACAATTTAGTCACGTGGTGACGTTCTACTGACGCAGCTTCTTCAGGACGGCGGCGGCGAGATGTTTGCCGGTGGTAGCGGGGTTCACTGGCCCTGACAGGGTAACTCTGGAAAACAGGCAGGTCAACCAAAGTTAACCAAAGCAATGGATAATGGACAACTTTTTCATACTTCTTTAGATAGCATAACAGCAGTGATGGCAGGCAAAATCTGACAGATGAAGTCTTTTTTTATCATACTTTTTTTGTGAAAAGCTATTACCTACGTGTACAATGTAGGTTCACGAAAATGAAAACATTTCACACGATAACGAAGTCCGTCCAAAAGACGCTAAGGTAGGCTGCAAAGTTCTTCCATAGACACTATCCGATAAGATAGCAAAAATGTGCATGTCATCTATTGAAGAAAGTCAATAGATATTGAGTAGGTGATAAGGTAGACTACTAGACTTACTTCATGCGTTGTCCCATCGCCATCACCTCGGCCACCATCTGACCCGACACGGGGTCGTAGGTCACGGTGCGTGTCAGGAAGGCGTTGGACTTGCGCATTGCCCAGGAGTTCTTCTTCATGACCTTGTGGAAACGCGCGGCCATTTTATCCATGTTAGCGCAACCTGTAGGGACAAAAGACTTAGAGCTTCAGACGTCGCTGACAAGATACATGCACATCACGCAATGTCACAAGAATGTTATCAAAGTGATTACAATGTATCAAACATAATCTACGCCGCTGAAAACATTTTCCTCCCAGGTTGGAAAATTTCCTAGTCGACAGAACAGATGCAGAACAAAACTGAACACCTAGTATATTGATTACAAAGTATGAGTTTGCTAACATAGTGATTCTGACTAGATCTTGGAAAATGAATATAAGACTAAAAAAGATGGGAAGTATAAAATATTCAAGATGATGACGTACCCTGGCAGTCATCACCACACTCCGGCGCCAGCTGCACACATGACGCCTCGGGCTCCAGCTGGAGGACGTCACACTGCAGATCCCGCTTCCTCCTTCCTACATATTAGCATTCACGTGATCATGACGTAACTTAACATCCGCCATGTTGGTGGGTTAAAGACATTTACAATATCATAAATAGATAACGTCTTTGTAACTAACTCGACATGACTGTTTCCCCTCAGCATGATAAGTTAGCAAAAATAAACTAAGTACGAACCATTCATTTCTAAAAATCGTTGAAACTAACCGCTCTTATCCAACAAAACTGGACAATGAGTTAAGTCAAGAGAGAAAAAAATCTTACCAAAGAGGTTTCCAATCGCGTTGATGGCGTCACCAATAAGATCCACTCCACCCTGAATGGCACCGCCGATTCCTACCGTGAAGAGGACATAATTCTTTGTCAGAAAATACGCTTCAAAACTGTGCCTGATATCGACTCAAGGTACTGAAATGAGTCTTATTTTTATTCAGATATGCTTGTTGTAAAGTTCTCAATTTACGTTACTCAGTCGCTTAAAAGCAATTGTACAGAATTGTGGCGTCGGGTGTAACGTAACTGGTGTTGGGCTCGAAACCTCATCAGAGGTCCCGAGCTCGATACTTGCCGTGTCCCGACGTTTTGCCCTTGGGAAAGGCACTTCACACGACCTTCCTCACTTCACCCGGGTGTACAAAAGGGTACATGACTTCGGTCGGGGCTGTGAAATACTACCTTTACCACCTGTCTGTACTTTGTATGTGGCACAGTTAAAATAAGTGCCGTGCCGCATTGTTCCCGTCTGTCCCAAAGCAAATAAAGAAGTAAAAAAAAAAATGTACACAAGAAGAATCAGTTCACCTCCGGTCACAAGGTCCACGGCCGTGCCTACCACACCAACGGTGTCACAGATGACGTCACCGACATCACGCTTACCGACAAGCAAAGAGCCAGCGGTGAGCGCTAGGGACCCTGCGTCAACGGCGCACTGGATTGCCTCACCTGATCGGACGGGATGCTAATTAGTGCGCTTAGTACAATGGCAGGGCAAAGAACACCAATGGAAATCTGTATAGCTATAGTATAGGCGATAATGTAAAAATAGGCAAGTTTTGGGTGTCATAATCTCATCGATCCATGATCATTTCAGGTCATAATAACGCACTCAACACAGCAGCCCGCTATCAAGTGTCCAAAAAGTTTGATTTAAAAAATCCTGACCGGCGGAAGTTACCACAGTTCTAAAAAAATTACACCACCTTGGTTTCTGAAGGCGTCAACTGAGGGGCTGACCACTTCCAATTAGGGGTCTGCACAGGCCTAAAAATGGACCAAAACCTTTTTTGCCAAAGTTTGCACCCTATACTGTGGCAGTGATATGAAATTTCTCTTACATTGTCCATAAAAAGGGCTGTTACAAGTCTGGAATAGGTTAAAATGCTGTCTCAAACATGCCCTCTGGGGCTGCGTATATGTGGTCAGTAATGCCAAATCTGGTGCAGAGATGTATACATGTACCAACCGGTGTCCAGGCGCTCGCCCTGCGAGATGAACTTCTGCAGCGTTTTGAGGTCAGCTTGGACCGCCTCCCCACCCAGCATGGTCATGTCAGAGGTCTCCGGCAGGGTCAGGCCGCAGGTCATGGCCCTGGGAAATACAAGTCTGTGTTAAAATCGATAGGTAACATTATCAAGGTTTATTTGTTTATTTGAATTCAGCACAAAGTGATGGGGAGGCCAAGAACAAGTTCGAACGACATTTACAAGTTGCCCTCCCTCACATAAAAATAACATCAACAACGTACAGTACAATAACATTTGAGTAACAACATATAAAATACAGAATATACAAAATAAGAAGGCACAACTGAACTGAACCTTAACCTTCCTCCCACAGGAATAGTACATCATACTGACTACCGGGCACCTTTGACCCACTAGTGACGTCACGTTTCCGCACGGTCACGTGTCATGCGTCGCTAAAACAATTTCACTACTAGCGGCAACCTTGAGTGCGGACCTCTCGCTATATAACCATATGTTATAACCAAGAACTAGAGATTGTGCTAAAAAGTTAGATAATTTACCTACCATTGCTGGCATTTCCTTGTGACGCACCGCCCGCAGGATCCCTGCAGCGCGCGTGCGCAGGTGGAGTTGACGTAGGTGAACTCTCCCGCGGCGGTGGCGATGTCGTTAAACGCCTGGAAGTACTGTTCAGTCATCGCCTGCACAGCTGCATCGTGGATGGCTGGAACACATAGGAAAAATAGATATCCGTTGTCAATGTGACTCTGTGGTACAAGCGTACCCACACTATACTTTACGATAAGGATAAAATTCTGCGGGTCCCGATGGCCAAGGCAATAAGAGCAGAGGTTTAAGCCCCTCTCAACACGACTATTAGGTGTTGAATTCGTCATTCGACCCAACTCTAGTAGCATGAGTACTAGTATCTCCACACCCTTTTAATTCAATTGGCCAGAGGCTGAGTTAATCCACGCTAAGGTTAATGACCCCCACCTGAACGCGGCCGGTCAGCTCCTCTGGTATACCGGTAATAAAACCCCAGTGGTAAATTATTATCCCTATAACATCCAGTGTAGTCAGTCTGGTAGGGACTAGTATTGCAGACCCAAATCAATATTATGCTTTTATGAGACAGAATTAGCTGAAGTTAAGGAGGATCTAGACCTAAATACGGTAACTTTCCGAGTAAGAGCGACCCTTCACCTTGAATAGTTGCCCAGTCCAACCCCTGCATGGCCGCCTGGGTGGTAGCGAGGCACAGCGCCCCAAGAAACACAAAAACTGCGTTCTTCATAATGTTGCCAAGATTAACAACCTTGCGTGTCGATTCGATAATTTATCTTCTTCAACTGACGAGATATGTACGATGCACCAGTGTAATTTATAATGAAGGGATGGGAATTGTAACACCTGGTGGATATGATGTAACATATGAGCACACATAATGTCAGCGTTTTTAATATTTACTGCTTAATGGGAACTAACATAACGTTATCTCAAGATATGCTTATTTTGATGAATGTTGTGGGAAGATATTGCTGAGTTGAAAATAAGAAAGCAAGAAACATTCTAAACTTTAATCCCTGAGAACCGCATATGAAAATTTATCATATCACATTTATTAAGGTATCCATGTACAGTACCGACTACGTTTATGGTCCGGTCTGAACGCGATTTAATCGCGTGCAAAAGTCGTGCAAGTCGCGATTACATCTCGTGTAAATCGCGATTAAAACTCGTGCAATTCTCGGGTAAAACGCGATTAGATATGTGTGTACCCGCGTCTGATATGCATGAAATCACGTCTAACCGCGTTTAGACGATCAATGAATAGATTTCAGACACGCCTCTTCTTTTCATAAACATTTTCTAGACACGCCCGTGCCGTCCAAAGTTCGGGGTTTGGCAGAAATCGGCTTCTTTTCATATGCAGACCCCCGCGCGGAGGGCGGAGAACGTATCACGCCCAATTTCCCAATTTGTTTCTGAACTAACGCATAACCTCGCAGTCTAGAACGCACCCGCGCCGCTCCCAACCACGATATTTCTAGAAGATTTGCTGCAATTTTGAGGAACCGACTGTTCCGCACATGTTTAAATCTGATACGTGAAAATTAAAGAAAAACAAATAAATTTCCACAAAAGTGTGTTTTTCTTAAGCAGAATATATGGCAAAGTATGCTTTTACTGAACCCCGATCTTTCGGCGCTGCCGTGGCTAGCGGCAGGGTCACGTACCGGAAAAAATCATTCCGAAGATTTGCTACAATTTTGAGAAACCGACTGTTCCGCACATGTTTAAATTTGATACGTGAAAATTAAAGAATAAGAAATAAATTTCCACAAAGGTGTCTTTTTCTTAAGCAGAATATATGGCAAAGTATGCTTTTACTGGACCCCGATCTTTCGGCACTGCCGTGGCTAGCGCCAGGGTCACGTACCGGAAAAAATCCTTCCGAAGATACAAAATGTATGGTGCGACCTCGCACCCGCGCCGCTACCTAACCTACCACGTTCTTTCTCGGAAGATTTGCTACAATTTTGAGGAACCGACTGTGTAGTGCAAGTTTGAATCTTATACGTACATGACAAGAAAACATCAAATAAATTGTTTTTTTCCCAAGAATGGCAAGATGTGTTTTTCTAAATCAGAAAACATGGAGTAAATTCTGCTTCTGTCTGACCATGCGTGACGAGGACGGCCCGCTACCGCGGCCAGTGTCAGGACCACCCGAAAAAAACCTACCGACTCTATGTTGAATTATTTGTGTCCTATTTCTGTTGTTGCATTATTTGTACGCTGGTGTAGCGATATCAAATTCGCCCACACTACACGATACTTGCCACTGTAAATAGCTACAATAGTCTGTGTTTGCATTTCTTATCTATCGATGAAAGTGAAGACAAGTTAATCATGTTCCGAACTGATAGGTAAGTACACTAGTCTTTCAGTTTCAGAATGAACAACAAGGAATGTCCAGTGCGACCAGTGTAGTCGTACAAAATCCTGGCGGTCTCACTACCAAGTAAACAGGCTTCGACCGGCAGATACTACATGTAAGTATCTACATCCGAACTTCAAGCGCCGCCCCGCCTCCGGTGGAACGTGACCTGTTTATAAATATTCCAACCTTCCTAAAGTTCGCCACGGCGCGACTACTAGCATATCATATTACATTTAGACGTGTACACGGTTTGTGTGGGGTCCAGAACGTGGGACAGGTTGTGGAAGATTGGGTTATTTGAGCGCAAATATGAAACTTATATCGTTGCGATAAAATCAACAGCTGTTTTGATTGTTTAGTGTGTGTAAGTACACGATTGACGTAACTGTTACGGTGCTGGTAAACTTGTAGAAAAATTACATTGTAAACCTCCAGAATTTGGTCTGGTCTGGTCTCACGTGCTGCTCAATTTGATTGACACATGCACGGTAAGGAGCGGCTTCTTTGAAAGTATGTTCCCACAGAAGAAGGCCACGTTGACTGTTGCAATATTCTGCGTTTATTTTCTACTCCGATCTAGCCCCGTGTTTAATATGTGGTTATTTTTTCTTGGTTTATCCAAGGGGGTTTTATCAACCTACTTGATTTATCTAACTTTGTTTTATTTGTATTATTGACAATTTCTAGAGCAGATCTAGACTAATTAAAATACTTCGTAGACTGCACACGCAGCGATAGCGTACGTCATATTTGAACTTTGTGGCAATGTCGCAGGGGTGGATGATCTATAAATTCTGTATTCCAAATTTTATAATTCATTTCCCAACTGGTTCATATTAAAGGAGCCACGACCAATGAATTAAGAATGTTTTTAAATGTTTAAGTGTATAAAATTTCTTTATTAATTAAAGTTTGTACACGGACATATTCATATTCACGGACAACCTACCGTTTTTCCAACATTCGGAACAGATGATGACGATCCGACTGGTGTAGAAGCTGCCGAATGATGATCGATAACATCGGTAGTAAACTTACCTTTCATGTTCCAAAGGCAATGATATATCGTGTTTACCTATTTCATTGGTCAAATCCCTCTTCGTAGTATCCCGACCAGCTAAATTTATATATCTATATGTTGCTGAAAAACAACCGTAAACGTATAGGCCCTTTTAGTAAAAGAGTGAACCTCTTTGAACAGCGCATAACAGTTGTAGATAAACTGACTAAAAACATGTTCATTTTAGAAACGTAAAATACTAGAAGTAGAAGTAATGTTAGTAACGCTAACGCAACTTTTAACTGAATCAATGACAGGTTAGAAAAACTTGATCACATACTCAACAAGAAAACCAATAACTGATGAAGAAATTTTCGGCAAAATAACAATTGTCTGTGTCGAACCAAGACGTATGCCCCTTGAATATGGTTGCGTGGGTCCACTGCCCGACGACCAGGAACGTCCGAGGCGGTCAGGAACATAACAGGTAGGTCTTGTTGGTCGAGTTGCAACCATGACGATCAGCTGTATGTCCAGGAAACCGGCGGATAGAAATCCGAATCCTACTTTCCTAGCCTAGAAAATTAGCTACCGATATGAACAGGTAAGTCTTGTTTGTCGAGTTTGTAACCATGACGATCAGCAGGCGGATGGAAACCTGAATCCTACTTTCCTAGTCTAGAAAATTAGCTGCCGATGCCGAACCAAGGAGTATCAACGTTCCTAGAAATATTAAGTTATGACCAAACACAATATCCTTTATTCATATTTAAATACATGCAAAACGGTCAATTTATGCGTATAAATACTAGTAGTCCATTCATGTCAGTGTATAGTCTTCAACCCAGCAATTCCGTTTATATTAGATGACGATCGTGTTTATGCTGTCAGTCCTTTGTGGGTCCAAAAGATTCGAACTTGTATTATTTTATCATATACCTTCCACGAAAATTAGACGAAAGTAGCCCGCCTAAAAATGTAAATAGGAGACAATTTTTGCCGGCAACCCGCTCGGTTGCCGTTACGACTTTTGTAGTATGCCGTAAAAAAAATACCACCTTCTTCAAGTTGGAAATGATTATCGACAGACTGTTCACAGAATTCTTACTCAGCGATGTGAGAATGATCGATGCCGGAAAAGTCCCTCCGATGTTTTGCAAAATTATCTATGCCTTGCGGACGACGCTGGCCGAGCAGTAACGTGTTAAATTTTATCAAAGAATGCACATTTCGTGATAAATGATTTAAAAAAACACAACAAAGCGTTAGTTCTACGCTTCTTCTTGTTGTTACCACTTTGTCAGCGCCGCTTCTGGCTGTGATTGGAGGGAAGTTGATTGGATTTATCTCATAATCAGGCAGGCGCTACTTCAGAGGGCTACCGCCGGAGCTGTCGCCATGGTAACCGCACGTCCAGTTGCATTTCCCACGCGCGTCTAGTTCTTCCCAACTCTCTGCCGTGACGTACAGTACAGCTTATACACATAATTTTCGGTGGAATGTAACGCCGTATTTTACGGGGAAATGTGGCGAATCGAACTTGTATCTCTTTTTGCTGGCCTTCCACTAAAATTATACGAAGATAACCCGCCAAAAACTGTAAGTAGGAGACTATATTCGCCGACAACCCGCTTGTTTCGACGGTTGACATCATCGTCTTCCCTTTGAGGCTTACGAAAAAGCTTAGCCGTGAAGACTATTTTCTTTTGCGTAGTTCGGGTTGCTTTCTGGATTCATCATTGACATTTATTTTATATCAGAAAATATCTATCGGGAGACTGTTTTCTTATCACAATTTCCATACCCAGCGTTGTGAACATGATCGCTGTTGGCAATTTTCCTCCGATGTTTTGCAAATCCGTACCCTTTGGACGGTGTTGGATGACGAGCAGTAACGTGTACACGCCTGTTCAAATTTATCGAGAAATGCACATTTCGTGATAAATAAAAAAGCAACAACACAACACCAGCAAAATGAAAAGTTACTAATCAAGATATAGTATAGAAATTTAACTCAGTCTGAGCAATTGGTACCAGGAGAGAATGTCGATATATTAATTTGCTGACTGTGAACTTCTTTTACGATCTTAGCTAAAAAGCGTCAGCGGTCCTCGGACAATATTGCCGACACCCGCGGCGCTGTCCAGCCCCCGTATTATTCACCAATTATCAACAAATACGTGAAAATGACGACTTACAAGTATCATGCAAATTTACAAAAGTAAACACTGCTCATTAACGAACAAAATATTTCGTCGGTGAAATGCCCGACCAAGGGGCGGGGCAGTCGGAACAAAGCCTTTTGTTTTGAGTCGGCGGGGTGCCGGGAGTAAACGCGTTTACAAACGACACGAGATTTTTAATTAGATAGCTACAGCTCATTAGCGCACGCGATTCAATCGCGTTCAAATCGCGACTTGCACGACTTTTAATCGCGATTTGCACGACTTTTAATCGAGATTAAATCGCGTGTAAACCGCGTGGGACCGGACCATAAACGTAGTCGGTACTGTATAAGTGTAAATTGGAATTCAATTTTCTAATTGCAAGATAGCAAATCCTTTGTGGCTAGCCGAGACATCAGTAAAGCATGCCTGGTGCTCTTACAATGAGGTCGCATCTTACGACAAGTAGAACGGCATGAGAAGTTCTTCATTGGTCGGCGTCATATCCTATATGCTAATGAGCAACCTTGCCCGTCGGTTGCATCGAAGGCTGAAGTGGCTGCTATCGGAACAGACCACTTCAGTACGGAACTATTCGAGGGCAAAGTTGTTATTTGTACAGACTTTATTCGTAGATTTAGCCCCAGTTAGATAAGATTACACATCATACGACGGGACGGGCTGAATGCAATGTTAGCATGTTTGCTGAGTTTGGTGACCCCCGACCTTTTCGGCCTACAGACCAGTACACATAAAATGCTTCCGTAATCAATACACAAGGTATGCTTACGTCATCCGATGCTACCAATGCAAATAAAAAGTCTTCATCACCCATTGATAGCCACAATTCAGGGCGAAAATATCTGGGCTTAAGTATATGACAGCCTTAATTAGATATTCATTGCGAGACTAGAAGGACAAGCAAGGATGGAAGGAAGAGGGGTTGTTAGGCTGAAATCTGATTGCCACTCCCCCTCAGCCATTGGTCAATAGCGAGGTGCCACGGAGATGCTTTTGCGTGCGAACGCTAGCATATGGTAAGTGTGGGTCATAGTCTTTACGGTGAGTAAAACGATTGCTTCGTTTGTCAATCGTTTATAATCTTAATGTGCGATTTATGATTTTCTGTCTGATGACATAACGCATATTACAGTACACCATGCATAACAAAAGTTTACTATACCTGTAATAATTCGAGTTGAATTTTAATTATGTAGAATTTATTGAGATGTGTGTATGTATTTGGCAGCGTATAATGCCTATTCTGACGTTTAAGTTGTCGAATAGCCTTTATAACGTTTATACCTTTGTTATATAATATTACTGTTCATATTCTGCCATACCTTCAACTAGCAAGCTTTGTAGTTAATTCTTAGCTTTTGCAAGTCATCAACCATGTGCACCCCCTCCCCCTCTTCGGAACGTACCTTCTGGTAAAGCTATGGACATTATCAATGCACGTAAGTCTTAGAAACAAAATATGTATGGTGGTCGATTACATTTTGCCATAAACAGGACCTATTATGTGTATATATATGGCCTCCTTCGGTCAATATTGACCATATGTGTATGTATATATATATATGTATTTATGTATATGCAAATATTGACACAGATACTATACATTCTTTCAGAGCGATATGAAAATATGGCGGCACAAGTTGTTCAATGTAATAATACAAACTACCGCCGTGTGCCGCTTTGAAACACAACACACACCTAGATGGCCACTGACGTCAGGGTGTCCCATTTATCCATATACTGGTTAATGTTTTACAGCTTGGAGTTGGTGCAGACTAGAGTGACGTCATGAGGGTTCTAAAGGCTATCTTCAAGCTTCTTCCCATCATCCTAACAGTGGCGGTGATCGCATATATCTGGTCAGGCGAACATTGGGCCCTATGGGCTCAAACTTCAAAAATCCCACTACCCGGCTACTTACCAGCATATGAATTTTCAGCAGGCACAACTGGAGGAATACGTATCGAGTCCACGACTAACAAATATTTGGCAGTATCCAATGATTACGAGAACGAAGTGACGCCCACCAATGAAATGAGGCCTTCCATTCCTACTGCCGTCTTCATATTTACCCAGATGAGAAGCGGCTCCTCATTCGTCGGAGAAATCTTCAACCAACATCCGGGGTCTTTCTACCTGTTTGAACCTCTTTGGGCAGCTCAGTACTACGACAACGGGACATACAACGTCCCAGAATGGCAGCTAAAACTACTCCAAGGAATAGCTAGTTGTGAATTCGATAGTCTTGAAGGCATCATGGACTATTTCCTAAAAGCTCCAACCTTTGCAGTGGTCCAAAGAACCCCGTCTTTGACAAAACTATGTAAGAGCTATTCTCATTCCAAACGGGGAACACCCAACATCTCTGGCTCTGTTTGTCCCATTCCAAGAGATGCAGTAGCTTCTGCTTTGAACGAGGCGTGTCAAAAGTCGCAGCTAAACGTCGCGAAGATCATACGGATCTGGGACATCAACTTCTTTGAACAAATCGTGACAAATGGGTCGGAAACCGGTCGGGAAGTCAAAATCCTCCACCTCATCCGGGATCCTCGCGCCGTGACCGCTTCACAGATCAGAATTTTCAACAAAGACGAACCGACTCCGTTTGCAGAAGACTTTGTGGATGAAACGAAAACAGAAAATCTCTGTAAGCAATTGGTAGAAAACGTACAGACCCAAGATGGCGTCCCAGACTGGCTGCTCGGTCACTATGCCCTAATAAGGTATGAAGATGTTGCCATGGCACCGGCCGCCATGACGGAGAAACTGTATTATTTCATTGGAACCGAAGGTGACGAGGCTGTCTCTAATTGGCTGGCGAAAAACACAAACGCCACGAAGCCGGATAAAAATGTGTATTCCCGGAAGAGGAACTCCAGGGACACTGTTGACGCCTGGAGACGGAATCTGAGCCTGTCCGCGGTGCTGAAGATTCAGAAGATTTGCCGGGACGCCCTGGATATGTTCGGGTACAGAACCGTGCAGGGACAGGCGGAACTAACCAACCTGAGTCTGTCTCTGGTGGGAGACATGGACAACAACCTGGTGCAGATCTCGTGAGATGTCGTCATTGAGAAAGTCCACGAGCCAGATCTCTACTTGAACGTAGTACTACCAACTTCCCGATTAACATGTAGCGTTGTAGTGTTCACGCACATGCTAATATTCACATTCAAGGGCTTATTAGAACTTCCGTTTCAAGATATACGTTAAAGCAAAGTTGATACTTAAAACAAATGGTTCTAACTGACAAAGCTACGCTTGAAATCCGGTAAAATTCTTCACACTTATTAGGACATTATGTAATATACATGAATGTACATAATATTTTGCCATCCTAAATGTAGGATATATTAGCCTTGCAGTATTGCTGTTTGATATCTGTTGTCATATATTGTACCATGTACGATTGAGCAATATAATTTCATGTATTCATTCATTCTCTATATGTATATTACCATTAAGTGATATCGAATACATTGTATTGATGCCTAATAAACTTATCTTCACTGTATACCCAAGCCCCGGGAGCTTGATGCATGATTGCCAATATCCCGATCACCTATACATACAAGAACAAGAAAGAATAATAAAGAGCGCACATTTCAAAGTAATACTTTTGGATGTACTTTATTGTCTAAGACATCTACATACAAATTCAATACACATCTCACTCTACAGTAGAAAATTTTGCTGCAAACATTTATCGAAAGTGAAGAGCCAAGTTTGATGGAAACGTTTGAGTAACAGATTAAGTAATAAGTCAAGTCACTTGAGCCTACAGATCACAACGTCTTGGTAGCACTTCCGATTTTTTTAAAATCCACATTTATTCTAAGAGGATAAGATGAAAAACAAACTTACTTATCGAGGTCACCTCCTCTTATATACAAACAGAAAGAAGAAAATACACACAGGAATGAGAACACCTAAATAACAAAAAGTAACAATAACGACATTACAGGTATTAAGGAAGTGTTCAACAAGTTTCAAACGTGACTCAATCATGTTCAATCCTAATCATTTTTTACTTGTACAATTTTTTAACATACATATATATACATCGTAACAGCAGCCTAAACATGGGTATGCACTGTCTGAACACTAAGACACTACGTGTGCATCGGAATCGGAAAGTTTGTGGTTTCTTCTCAGTGTATTCAACTAGGGCTACTGGCTCGTGGATTTGTGCTCAACGTATTTCAAGCGCGCGTGACTCTAACGTTTAGTCACTTGTTTTAAGTATATATCTCGCAACAGCAGTTTGACAAGTACATAAATGCGAATTGTGTTTGCACATGTGCGTGATCGAATACTATAACGCTACATGTGAAACGACAAGTTGGTGAGTTCAAGTAGAGACACTGGCTATTAGGACTTTCATAATGATAATCTCAGTCTCACGAGATCTGCACCAGGTTGTTCTCCATGTCTCCCACCAGAGACAGACTCAGGTTGGTTAGTTCCGCCTGTCCCTGCACGGTTCTGTACCCGAACATCTCCAGGGCGTCCCGGCAAATCTTCTGAATCTTCAGCACCGCGGACAGACTCAGATTCCGTCTCCAGGCGTCAACAGTGTCCCTGGAGTTCCTCTTCCGGGAATACACATTTTTATCCGGCTCCGTGGCGTTTGTGTTTTCCGCCAGCCAATCAAAGACCGCCTTGTCACTATCAGCACCGATAAAATTATACAATTTCTCCGTCATGGCGGCCGGTGCCATGGCAACGTCTTCATACCTTATTAGGGCATAGTGGCCGACTAGCCAGTCAGGGACGCCATCTTGGACCTGTGCGTTTTCCACCATGTGTTTACAGCGAACTTCTACGTTTTTTTCGTCCACAAACTCGTCTGAGAACGGAGCAGGCTGACGTAAGTTGTACACTCTGATTCGAGAAGCGATCGCAGCGCGAGGATCCCGGACAAGATGGATGACTTTGACGTGCTGTCCGATTTCGGACCCATTTCTCACGATTTGCTCAAAGATATTGACGTTCTTGACACGTATGACCTTCGCGACGTTGAGTTTTGATTTCGTACATGCCTCGTTCAAAACAGAGGTAAGATTTTTCTTTGGAATAGGACACTTTTTAGAAAAGACTACATCATGGTCATGTCGGTGTAAAAGATTGCGCTTGGGGTAGTTTTCACACAGTTTTCGCAAAGATGCGCTTTTCCGAAAACCACCGAAGCGTTTGGCAGTTTTGGTAGCCATGAAGTATTCCATAAGGTCTTCTAGACCCTCGAATTGACAATTGGCTACTCCTTGGAGCAGTTTGAATTGCCATTCCTGAACGTTGTGTGTCCCATTGTCGTAAAACTGCGTGGCCCACAGAGGCTCGAACAGGTAGAAAGATCCCGGATGTTGGTTGAAGATCTCACCGACGAATGAGGATCCGCTTCTCATCTGGGATAATATAAAGGCTGTGGCACGTACGGAAGGCCTCTTTTCATTAGTCGGTGAAACTACTACTCCATTTCCATTGGACAGAATAAAATCTCCGCTTACTGTTGGAGAAACGACATTGTTTCTATCCGTTGGGAACCGGTAAAACTGCCGGGTTGTTTTAGTCAAAGTCAAAAACGTCGATCGTATAAGCAGTTTGTAGTAAACGACGATCGCCAACACCAGAATCAAAGGGAGGAGTTCCCTCATGCGAACCCTCATGGCTCTCCTTGACCTCAGCAACTCCTTTCGTCTTTGTTCATCTGTAAAAGATTAAGCCATTGTTCCATTGATACAATTTCTAAGTACCTGTCTTTTCGTCTCTAGTGTAACAGCCCAAAGCAATCAAGCGTCATGAGAGGTACATTGTTTAACAAAAAGCGGCCACAGGTTATCATACTAATCGCAGAAGTACACTGTAAATAAACTTTTGTTGTTTGTAATGTCGCCATGTTTGCAACCGTTTAACGACAGCAGTTTCCCCCGGTTTTCCCTTCTAGCTAAAACAGCAAGCCTAGGGTTACTTGAAACGTTAAACACAAGTAATGGTGACGTTATCGTATGTTTTTTGTTAAACACGAAATAAAGAGAAGCTATATGAACAAGCTAAGATTTCGCCATTCGGTAAATATTTGGATAACCTTAACCTTTGCCAAAATGTATAAAAGGTCACGAACATGTGCCTAGTACTAACAACCACTTCGTACCATAGAATGTTACATAGCGTAACGCAACTTACCGGAACAATATGGCAGGCCGACTGGGGAAGACACAGTGTTTCCAGTTCTTCATACAGACCGGTGCACAAGCTTGGCGGCACTAAGTACACAACCTAATTAAATGTAATTCAGGGGAGGTACATAGAAAATTCAGACAGGGTCGCAAGTATTATGATGAAATAATGAAAGTGAACGCTTTATTGCTCTTGAAATGAACTATTTTCACAGTCTTTCTATGTGAACTCTATGCCATGTCTTGTTTAAACGTTGTCACTGTGCAATTCTACAATTTTTTTGCCAATTTTCCCACTTTTTACATGTAACATATCCCCCATTACGATCATTACTGGTACGTCCCTAGCCAATAGTCTATCGTGCTTTGTCACTTAGGGAACTCAATATGGGACATGATCAGATTGATGTCCCTCAGACAATTAACCCATGTAGAAACACCTAACTGACCGTAAACTGGTCCACCTGAAAGAATTCTTGACCGCATTATAAAAGAGGTTCGCACGGCGATAAATCCAACAGAAGTAATATAATTCCATACAGAACTTGATGTAGACTGCAGATTTCTTCCGTAATTATATTTTTTTACGTCTTCTGCAAGAGTGTTCTCCATAAAAAGGCGTTGTTAACAAGTAACCATGCGTTACATAGCGTAAAGCAACGTACCTGAACAGCACGGCAGGACGACTGAGGAACACAAAGTGTTTCCATAATTTCATAAAGACCGGTGCATTAGCTAGGCAACACTAAGTGCAAACTCCAAATTCAATGTTCCTAAGGGAGCAACTCAATAATACAGACAGCACCGGACTGCCCACAACGCTCATACAGCTTAGTGGGGTCTTTGTCTTCGTTTAGGAAAGCTAAAAGAAGTTTTGAGAGTGAATTAAACACCCACAAGCAGGGACCACAACCGGAAAACAGGTGTTTTGATTCCCAGCCACATCTTAAATATATTATCAACATTTTCGTCCACCGTGTTGTGTCTAAACAACGTCTTCTGATAACTGCCCTATATTCATACAGGCGCGTTTGTGTGTAAATGTCGCGAATTGATATTTTTAGTTCTTCGGAATGTAGAACGGACGGGTTCGTGAGACCTGCGGTAAAATGAATTAGTTACCCATTTCTGCGCGGACCATTTGTTGAACAATTACGCTTCTCATGGAATTTATGACGTGCACGGAAAATGTTGTAAACTAAAAGGAGTTCCAGCTTGTGTTACCGTTCAGTATCTGATAAACCTGAATTTGGTACAGCCGTATTTTTTTGTTTTTATTTTTGTGTTTTGTCTATATTTTGTCACACGAAAAATCGCCCCACTTCTAAATCTCGCACACATGTTAGGAGGCACATAAACGTTCAACAAGCGTACAGACATAATTACGTAAGGGCTGTTTATTGGTTAATTCACACAGCTATTAGCCTATTCCACCTGAACTGGGGGGGGGGGGGTACACCAAAAGAAAGAGGAAGGGTGAAAACAACATTCATGGCTGTCATGCCTTCTCTGTCCGCACAGGGGCGCATTTAACTAACGTGGATAATGCTGATCTCTAGATACATAGGACAGCTCTTACTTATGTCCCTTTCCTGTACTTTATTCTGGGGCATTAATATATATCAATCCTTGTATGTTAATGTTCATATTCAACTTTTCCTTCCCTTATCTAGTACCCTCTCTCCACCAGCTACCCTTAACCGTAATAGCAGGATTTGTATGAAGTCTGGGTAAATGGTACATTCATTGTCGTCATCCGGATCCAAAGCCACTGCCAACAGAAGCGCTTTGCACCCACGTGACTTTGACGAAGGTATTGTTCGCCATGTTGGTTGGTTAACCTGAAATGTGAAGGCAAATTTGAACTACATTTTAATGCCATATATACCAATGTTACACATTTCGATTTGTAACTTTGATGTTACCATATGAGACAAACCGAAGGGGGGTGGTAGGTGGCTATAACGTTCTTTCTTTCTTCCTTGAAAACTTTACTTGAAGTTGACTTCACACTAAACTGGCCAGCAGGAATAAACGGTGTTGATAGGCTGTCCCAATGAGGACATGTTGAGTAAGCTGGTAACACTATAAGTCGCAGGTGTATAAACTGTCTGAACCAACAGCCGCTGTAGACGGAATCCCTTATCAAACACTTCATCTATGTACGGCTCGCGATATCTCCAAGCAGATGTGAGGTGTTGGCTAGTTTTAGGTGACTTACACATTGCTTGTTATGAACGTATTTCTCAGTGACAGCAACATTTGTAGTTATGTGTTCTCTTGGGAGACCTACGTAAGTCAAAAAAAGCGTCTGTTACCTGTATTCTCAATGATATCATGATAGTATTTTGTCTCATTTGCAACAACAAGAGAACTCTCTCACATGAAAGGTAATCTTTCTCATAAACAAACCGTACCGCTTAATACACATCAAAGCGAGTATAAACCAGTAGTGTTGTTTACAAAGAGCTTTACTAAAACAGTGAGAGGTGTGCTTTATACTGTATTTGATTCCCATTATCTGCAATGAATACACTAATTTGTTTACGATTTTGTGCTGCACTTGGCATTCGTTGGTGCAGTGAGAAACAACATTTACTCTAAAATATAGTTGGATTTGTATTGATTTATACACGAGTAAGCATACAAAAGGTTGATTAAGAAATACTTATAAATCTCACACTTATGTCATTTTTTTTAAAAATTGACCTGACACCCACACCCTATTCTTTCTTATCACTCCCTGATCAATGTAAGAGACACGTTTTTGAGAACAGGTAAAACTATACATAACAGGCTGTTTTTTCTTCTTTCAATTTTTATATCCATGTTTTTCAACCGTAAAAGATGCCATCACAGCCTAAGTACCTAGAACATAAGGGGGGGGGCTGTAACAACTGTCGATATCACCGATATAACGGTCTGAAAAAGCGCAAGACAATGAGCAGTGTGTTGTCAACACTCCATATTGTGAGACGTAGAAGACCTGGACATGTGTTGGGCAAGCAAGGAGTTTTAGGGCACCCAGAAGTGACGAGTGACGACCTACCTGGCAGCAGTGCTACCCGTTAACCTGTTGAATGCCACCCAGTTTGTTCAGATATTGAGGAAGAAATAGACATCTGGAAGGTACTGTGTAAGAGGAACCGATCTGTGTGGTTGTTTGGGTCACAACAGCGAAACATGGTATGAGAGGAAGATGGAAATATTTACGCTCCTAACCATATTATTTACCTTCATAGGACGGCTGAAAACGGGTGAAACGATCTTGATTTTTTTTTCGTTATGGAAATACATGTAAAAATACAAATAAACGGACGAGGACAAAGTGACGGAGGTATTTAACAGCTATGTCCACATTTTGTTGGTTAAAGAAGCACAAAAGCGGTCAGACGGCTATACAGAAGAGACACAAGTGAAAAATCGTGCGACGCTGGAAAAATTTTGAACACCATCCGATGCGTTGCGATGGCTTGCGTTGCTTACGATTTTCTTGCGATGTACTGCGCTCATCGTACGATATGCGGAATAGTCCATCGCAAGGAATCGTACGCGCTTTGTGACCGGGGCTTTACCTTCATAGGACGGCTGAAAACGGGTGAAACGATCTTGATTTCGTACCCTGTAGGTGGTCATGAAAGTGATTGAATTCTGCAGATATAGATGGTTTGTCATTGTTGATGGAAAGCTTTTGAAAGGTTGGAAAAAAAGTGTGCCGATTAAGTTATGTACATCGTTTCCTATGGGCTAAGTTCTTAACATAATGTAGAAGCATTTACGTAGGTAAGCTAGATAGGGAAGGGATCACTGTACGTATCGCTTACAAGAGAAAATGGAGTTCAGAGTATATTGTACCTTTTTCTCTTTGGAAGATATAAAACATAGTGAAGACTGATAACCTACGATATAACGTACTTATTTTTGACGTTAAAGAGATGGGTGCAAATCATACTTATGCCACGTATACTACCACAAAATAACAGACATTATTTCAGCCGGTCGTGAATTGCAACGTGGAACTCAGTGTTTACTACAGAAAAGCTGTACTGACAGAATTGGTGTTGAAATGATAAATGACCACTGCATCACAACATACCCACCATAGACGCCTTTTGTCGGCCAGTCAAAACTTTAATGTCTCCCGACACCTCCTTCATTTACGGCTATGTTTCTCACTGATAGGGTTTCATGCAGAGGATTGTCCGACCTGTCGTTGGTTCCCCTTGTTCCTCCCGTCTTAGCTGGAAGTCTTTCAGGTGGTCCTGTCACCGACATACCTGGTCAGTAAGGCGATATGGTAAGGCGAGAGCGCCACGTCCTGCCGCTATTAATTTTACATCAAAATAAACAAATACAGGCGCGCGTGGTCTGCACTTTATACGGGGGTCATTCATCAAAAACCGACGTTACACATTATCGCTCGTTTTCTTCATCTGTGGGTCGGAACGGCTGGTTTTGTAAGGGGGTGACAACGCCATAAGTTCTACATTCCTATTGGGGATCGTCACCTGCGACTGCTTAATGTTACCTGCCATCTTTTTGCACCGTCAGACGAGGACAATGTGTCGGAAGATATGCTCAGGTGTGGTTGCTCTGTGAGTGTCAGTGCGGAGACCTACCTGTCATGTCTTGTAAAAGTGAGAACGGAGTGGTAAGATGTTGAGATAAGAAGATTCACTCTATGACCTACTTTTGACTGTCGGTTATTGGTCTATTTAAAGCCCCGGTCACAAGAATCGTACGACGTCCTTGCGATGGCATATTACGCCTATCGCACGATGATCACAGTGGATCGCAGTTAAATCGTAAGCAAAATCAGCCATCGCAGAGCATCGCAGAGCATCGGATGATGTTCAAAATTTTTCCAGCGTCGTACGATTTTTCACTCGTGTCTCTTCTGTATAGCCGTCTGGCCGTTTTTTTGTGCTTCTTTAACCAACAAAATGTGGACATAGCTGTTGAATACCTTCCTATAATATCTTTAACTGTAAAAATAAATTAAAAAAGACCATGACAACAAGACTATTACAAGGAAAAGTTCAAATCAAGCGTGAGTACTGGTATGGTTATCTCGGCCTGCATGCCGGCTCTGCGTGTCAGGCTCTTTCGAAGATTGTATCATGATATGCTATCAACAAAAAGATGCCATCATACAAAAATCATATCATAAGCATTATATCATATATATTTCCGACTCATAGAGCCTGCCTTTATGTTTGAGTTGTCCCCATGGTTATTACGATTATGGTAAACTGACCCAAGACCGACAAGAGCTGAGATTTGATCTAATTATAAACTCACGTGCATGAAGCGATCAAACAATTGTCTGCATCACCTGTGCGGGGCGCGCTGTTCTCTGGTTGCGATTGTAGCAGTTGCGACTGATATATTTTCCCTTTTCGTCAATATCGACAATATCAGGGAAAACTGAAACCATCACAACATGCTAAAAATTCATAAATGTAAAACCTCATCAGTAGACAAAAATTGCCGTAATGAAGTCTGATTTGGGGGCAAATAAAATCTTACGACGATAGCGAAATTTTGAACATGTTCAAAATCCATTTCAGCTCTATTTTCGTCATAGGAGGCTCCCCGATATACTATGATTTACCTCCGATTGACGCAGGTACGCTCTAATGACCTCATCGTACGATGCACTACGATTCTTGTGACCACGGCTTCATATATTTAAACCATTGCTTCCGATTCTTCCCCGACTTACGACGTACTGCGCTTATGCCGCGCATAAAACCTCCATCGCAGTCAATCGTACGATTCTTGTGACCGGGGCTTTAGTCGCCATTGCTCACAGCGCCCCCTGGAATGACTGCGATCAACAGCACTGTCTTTTTGTACCGTAACCATTCCCAGTAACGTGCACGGTAGGAGACTGGAAAAAAAGGAGAAATACTGGGATTCACTTTCTAAACCCTCTGATCAGTAGGAAGGGTTTTAATCGCTTGACTATGCCAACCGTATGCCTAAAGCATTACTCACCCTGCCCCGTTAACAGGTGTATTTCGTTCAACTTTTCGGGAGTTTCTTTGATCAGAGAATCGCATTTACTATCTTTGCGGGTGGCTCCATTGAGAAAGAAGTTTGCTAAAGGTAGTGGCAACATTCTCTTATAGATCAAGGTGAAAATTACGTTCATTACTTACTGATTTGAACATTCATTTCAAGGAGTATGCAAACATTGCGTTGGCCAATTAGGGTGATGGCAAATACGAGAGGGCCCGCTGACTGGCGACGTCCTTTCAACACGCAGTATACAGAATGGCGCCCATGGCCCATGGCTTTCCAGCGCCCGCTCCACCCAGCCAGCAGATACAACGACCCGTACTCGGACTGGTTCCCCGAGTTTCCACCACGGCCATGGTTCCAGCCAAACTACAACGAGGATTACCACCGCTTCCGTACAGACGTCTTGAGTGGTAACTACAACTATGATGTTTACTAAGTTAGTAACTAAGACCGACGCTGTACCCTAGCATAGATTTCGTTAGTTAGCTAATACACTTGTATGTAAGGAAAGTCATTGTTACTAATTCCAGTAAATGATGAATGTATTATATGTTTTAGTAAAAGGAATACAACTGTACTATGCACGTACTATTAGCATAAGCAAAAAGCACTTTTATCGTAAAAGTAGGGTCAACAACAACAGTCCTCTCGTGAATATTTATGAGGTGTTCTCTAAATATAGGCTTCTGGAATATCCACGGTCTTGGAAAAAAATTTAAGGAAGACATTTTTAGAAGTAGCGTAGATAGCTTAGATTTCTTCTCTCTTACCGAAACCTGGAGTGATGAATCTTCTGTAATTGACATCCCAAATTTTCAACACTACTCCTCCCTGAGAAAAAAACATCGAAAGGCCAGAAGAAATTCCGGCGGTATTATCTTTTATTTCAGAAACGAATTGGCTAAATATGTAAGAAAAGAGCGCACAAAATCAGATGACTTACTCTGGGTTAGAGTATCCAAGGAATTGTTTGGTTTATCAAAAGATGTCTATATATGTACCGTTTCTATAAGCCCACTATACTCTAAAGTGCACCAAAGAGCGGATGACTGTATTTTTGACACTTTGGAGAGGGACATAGCGTCTTTTAGCTCCAAAGGCTTTGTAATACTAGGGGGCGATTTTAACAGCCGAATTGGTTCCTTACAAGATTGTATTGAGGACCCCCTCGACTTGCAGTTTATGCCTGAAACTCCATATTCTAACTTTGATATCCCCAAAATCAATTCTGATAAAAATCCCCCAAATGCCTTTGGCAAAAAGCTAATTGATCTCTGTGCCCATTCAGACCTCCGCATCCTTAATGGTCGTGTCTTGGGCGATCTAAACGGCCGCTACACTTGCTATCAGCCCAAGGGCTGCAGCACAGTGGACTATACCATTGTAAGTAGTGATCTCCTCCATAACATTAATGTTTTCAAAGTTCATGACTTAACAGAACTTTCGGATCACTGTCTCATAACAACGAATATTAGTACGCCACACTGGCACTTTCAGGACGCAAAAATACCCAAAAGTAAACTACGTCCTCTACCAAAAAGGTTCATCTGGGATTCAGATTCCGGCGAAAAATTTCTCCATGCTCTAAGTAGTCCGGCGATATCTGAACAACTAGATAACTTTCTATGTGTTGAACAGGATACGACACCAATAATTGACGAAGAAGTTAGCAAGTTCAAAAAAATTCTTGAAATGGCCGGAAGGATGTCATTAAAAGTAAAAAGTAACAGGACACCTAAAGGACAAAAACAGAACAAAAAATGGTTTAACAAAACTTGTTATGAGGCCCGCAATGAACTAAAAAACCTTAGATACCTTCTTATGCACAACCCTAAAAACCCATCCATTAGAGGTAGCTACTTCAAGAAAAAGAAAGAATTTAATAAGCTAGTTAGAACACGAAAACGGCAACATGAAAACAGCTGTCTGATACGTCTTCAAAATCTTCAAGAAAATAATCCCACCGCTTTCTGGAACCTACTCAAAGAACTGAAAAAGTCCGATTCGGCACATCAAGAAGACCTGTCAACTAACACATGGCTTAATCACTTCAAAACCATCCATAGCGAATCCAGATTAAAACAAAAAACCTTCGACTCTAACTTTGAAAAAGAAATCATTGACAAATTTCAGACACTGCAGAAATGTAAACCGAGTTCAGAGCCCCTGGACAACCCAATTACGGCCTCAGAAATTAATGATGCAATACAGGCCCTCAAAAACAAAAAAGCTAGTGGAGAGGACATGATAACCAATGAAATGCTCAAAGCAGGAAAAAGACTTCTACTCACCCCTCTACTGAAGTTATTCAATAGTACACTTTCGAAGGGAATTTTCCCCAAAATGTGGACCAAAAGTTTTATTGTCCCCATCTTCAAAGCAGGGCGAAAAGATGACCCAAATAATTACCGGGGAATCGCAATTTCCAGCTGCTTAGGAAAACTGTTCTCCTCTATATTAAACAAACGACTGTCAACCCTTTTCGAAGATAAAGAAATAATCAAACCAAATCAAACAGGATTTCGCAAAAACTACAGAACATCTGATAATATCTTCATTTTGAAAACTCTTATATCAAAATACACCCAGTCAGGAAAACGTCTATTTGCTTGCTTTGTTGATTTATCAAAAGCCTTTGATTCTATTTGGCACGAGGGACTGTTATATAAACTTCTTTCCAGTGGGATCACAGGCAAAGTTTTTGATATAATCAAAGACCTGTACAACCGATCCGAAGCTAGCGTCAAAACTAGGGAAGGCCTTAGCGACAGTTTTCCTATTGAAATTGGTGTCCGACAAGGGTGCGTTCTAAGTCCCACATTATTCAACTTGTACATTAGCGATCTCATTGATAAACTCGATTCAGTAAACATAGATGCTCCTCTGTTAAAACACTCAAAATTGACCAGCTTATTTTATGCTGACGACATTGTCTTGTTATCTGAAACTCAAGAGGGACTGCAGAACGCAATTAACACTCTTGGCCAATATTGCCAAAAATGGAAATTAACAGTCAATCTAGCGAAAACAAAGATTATTGTATTCAACAAAAGGGGCCACTTATTTTCTAGCTTAAATTTCTCTTTATACAATAAAAGGATAGACATTGTTCCAACTTACTGTTACCTAGGTATTATGTTTACAGCAGGTTGCACATTTAGTACTGCTGTAAAGAATCTACAAAAGAAGGCCCTAAGAGCATTATTTAGTATTAGAAGTACATTAGGAGAATCTAGATCTTCTGTATCACTGCATTGCAAATTGTTTGACACATGTGTCCTACCTATTTTATTGTATGGATCTGAAGTCTGGTGTAGTAGCAAATTGGATGACAAATCTCCTTTAGAGTCCGTCCATCTGAAATTCTGTAAATACATCCTAGGTGTTCGAAGGAACGCTAGTAATTTTGCAAGTAGAGCGGAACTGGGGCGTTTCCCCTTGTGGATTGAAGCTCAATGCAGAATGTATAATTATTATTTTAGATTAGCCAACGAAGTGCACACAGGTAGTCTTCAATATGAAGCTTACATGGTACAGCAGGAACTAGATAGTCGTAAAACATCCTGCTGGTTATCTGATGTAAGGAAACTCTTAGAGGAGTCCGGCTTTGCCTACCTATATATAAACGGTCACTCTAACGTACCCACTCATCTAAATCAACTAAAGCAAAGGTTGAAAGATATTTTCATCCAAAGATTCCATTCAGAACTACAAGCGATTGGACGAAAAGAAAACCAGGGAAACAAATTGAGGACGTACAAAACATTCAAAGAAACATATGAAAGAGAAACATATCTAAACATCTCAAGCTTTGAACATCGCAGAGCTATGTGTAGATTTCGCATAAGTGACCATCCGTTACATATAGAATCCGGCAGGCATAACCGCACTCCTTTAAATGATAGAACATGTAAATTCTGTGACCACTTGTATATCGAAGACGAGACACATTTTTTACTAGATTGTACATTATATGAATACGAACGCCAATCCCTATACAATGCCATACGAATAGACAACAATTATAAGAAAATGTCAAGACAAGGCTTATTCAAGTACTTGATGTCATGCACGGACGGTCATGCTATTGACGCAATATGTGAATATGTCTCCATGTGTTTCAAAAAGAGAGAAGAACATGTTAGATGCAGCCATTAACGATTGTAACACATAGTGTCTTAGTTCCCTCTCCATTTAGCCTAGTTTAAAATCACTGTATAGCTTAGCCTAGTCTAAAACCATTGTATTAGTTAAGTTTCTTTTTTCTCTGCATCCATAAGACCACATGAGGTCCTTCTGTGCATTTAGCCCTCGGGCATGAATATGCAATAAAGATTATTATTATTATTATATATGTCGTTCTGTCATTATGACGAGAAATTAACTGTATACTAATTGACGAAGTATCGATTTCATGGCTGCACGAGCGTGGTTGTGGCTGTGAATTGCACACTCTGGTCAGAACATCCCGCCAGAAACGAGCATTTTTCGACACAAGTCAGCCAGCTGGAAAATGAAGGCTTACCCTGTGCCTAAATAGAAACGGAAGTAGAGATAATAAACAGTAACATTGCGAATTTACATGGACCGGAAGGCCCTTTAGGTTCAGGCAAGTACTAGTAATAACTATGACCCAGGTGTCAGCTGTGAAGGCCCATATAATCATGGTATTTTCACGGGCCACGGTCGCGATTGTGGTCTTGAATGAGGGCTGCCCTATGCCTGACACGGTGAGACTGAGGACAACTGCCTTACACCATGGCCAGGTGCAGTGGTACATCGGCACTGTTTCTCCGTGTAAACTGCAAACATACAACTAGTATTTCCTTTGTTTCACTGCTTTTCGTCATAGAAAAAACGTTTTGTGTTATTTTCACACCTGCCCGAACACCTGTTTTGGAGGGCTGGAGCGTTGTAGGTACGAGGTTGAGGGTCCAAACGGCCAGAAGGCGTCTGAGCGGGCATGTGTTTACTCTGGAATTAGCGTAGTGAGAGAAGTGGTTGTGAACAAGCTTCTGTTTAAATCTGGGTACAAACCCTTGGGCAAGAACATTACCGTTGTTCAGAAGATGTACATGTGCATGTACTACGACGCGATATTCATATATGCGCTATTGTGGTCATTCGGGACGAGATTCGAACTTTTTCGTGGCCATTCCTGTACGAGGGGCGTTCAATAAGTAATAACTCTGACCCACTTCCAGTTGTCTGATCTAGATGAAATTTTGCATGTGTAATGATTCATATCTCTATAGTATGATGTTGCAAAAAAAAAACTCTGAACTAATTGTGGTTTCTGATTTACTGGTGTTTGAACTGAGTTAGGTGTGAAATGGACCAGATGTGAAATGGAGCCAGTTGAGTGTCGCGCAGTGATCCGGTTTTTGTATTTGAAAGGACGCACACCAAAGGAGACTTTTGATGAAATGAAAGAAACTTATGGTGATGATGCCCCATCATATGACCTTGTAAAACGCTGGCATCCTGAATTTAAACATGGCCGGAAGTATGTGGAAACAGCTCCCAGACCTGGTCGTTCCTCTTCTGCCATTGATGAGGCATATGTTGGAGGACCAACCTGGGGTGTCCTACAAAAACGGTGTCTAGAGCTGCATCAAACGATGGGAGAAATGCATAACTCTGGGTAGTTTCTATGAAGAGAAAGAATAATAACTGTGCCAAATTTCATTTATCTCCTGCTATGGGAAATGAGTCATTACTTATTGAACGCCCCTCGTATATTCGACCGTACGCGTGCGAAAGTCTCGAACGGTTTGAAACTGAAACGTGCATGTGTTTGCATGGAAGTGAAAGTGTTGATTAAGTCTGAGTGCTCACCAGCTTCTATGTTGGAACACCGAGCAAAACAACAAATGTATAGAATGGAAAACCGCACAAAGATATTTCCTAGTATATATAAAGCTACAACCCCAGCAGGTTAGCGCGTACGTACAATGTACGTACAGTTACTTTTCATACCGCAGTGCTGACAGTCTCATTGGCTCTTTTCTGCTCGCGAAACTGTAGACGTCTAACAAATTTCCGTCTCCTAATTTTGGTGCACAGTGACTATTTTGTGTCCTAAACAAGCATGAACGAAATATGACCTAGAATAACAGATTAACTCCATTCGTCGCAATAATACACTACTGGCGTGCGTCAGAACACTATGATTCTCTTATTTTCCATTCAGCAACTGTCTGTAAGAACAAAACAGCAAACAGAGATTATTGTGGACTGTTCTCTCTGGCGCCTGTGATCGCTGACGCTTGAAGGAAAAGGTACGCCTCAATCACTCCTTAAGGAATCAACGGATAACTTCTTAAGACACTTTCACGCCAAACAAAGATATTCCTGTACAGCAGCACGGCTTACTGGTGTTGGTATAGAGGTGAACAAAGCTCGTATTTTGTACCCACAATGTCTTCGTTTAAAGTCTTTAGAAACCTGTGTAAACTCTGACCAATTCTGGGTGCGATTTGCGGTGCTGTTTGTCTTCTGGTCCATTTATTGGAGATGGCTTGGCGTGAATGGCGGCCGTTTGAACCTTTTGAAACTGTTGTTTTTCTCCTGGGGGATTGTCGGTGGGGCGGCTCCGAGTGACGTGGACATGGGAACATGACCACGGGAAGGCCGTTCGTTGATATGTCCCAAACCGTCAATGCCTCCAAGCAGACTCCTTAGAATGGTTTTGTTCGAAGCAACCATACTAGTGTCTTTCAGGCCTTGAGTTGAACTTTACAGACAGCTTTGCACTTCTATACACCGAGCTTGAGATTTATGGCATGAGATTTATCATTGGTCGCTGTGCGATCTTGATTATGTAGATTCTTTACGCAGGCTTTTGCAAGAAGCAACCAAGCACCAACAAGGATCTTAGAGTTTTCTTTTCCTACTAAAGAAGGTATACTGTATACAATGTGATTGTCAGACATGATACAAGCGATACACCTGTCGTAGACCATTCGGGCACATGTATACGCCATATATGACTAAGAATCTGAATTCGAAGATGTCCACAACAATGAGCAAAAGTGGTGATTCATTCAAGAATCGGATTGCAGTTAACCAGTCATGATCCACCAATACGCACAACCAGTAGACAGTGAAACACTGTTCGACTTTTGTCTATTGTTGTAGTTATTAGGGCGTAGTAGGGTTAACCGTAATCGGCTTAAAAATTGTGCACATACATACTGTACTTAAGTTAAAGATAGGCAGCCCGGAAGGGCCACTGGGTTTCATACTGTCCCTAACCTACAAGTAGACGTAGGGAGGACAGAAAGGTTTTCTGAATGCGCCGTTTTCTGAACTGGACTTCGTAGTTAATTGGCTGAACCACAACTCGCTTGTAACAAACGTTTTATCATCTTGGAAAAAGTTTCAAGAAAGTGATGCTATACTTGAACATATCACAAGACATGCATACATGTAGTGCCCCTCAGTGCGGAATGTATTTCTTAAAAGCAATGCTCTCCTTGCCCTTTTGGTATGATTCAAGATGTTAGGGCACTCCATTCCCACAATCGTTTTTGGTGTACCAGTTGTGTCATCAAACCAGCATTTATCAAGACAAGATTTCTTTTCAAACAAGTACGGCGTCTCCTTGAGGTGCCTTTGGTTCCAGTCACACTTGGACAGCCACTCCAGTAAGACCAACGAATTCATAAGAAAGACCGGGCACACAAAACATAACAAACAACATATGCAATAAACGAAGACCGAAGGTTCAAAGTGTTCAGTCAGCTACAGGACAGTTGTATGTTCTTGGTGTTGTCCCTGCCGCACGTACCGCGCGCCACGCGTGGGGTTACCGGAGAGAGTGCGAACAAAGCGGCAGTGCAGCTGATATGCCTGGTTAGGGGTGATCACACCTCCGTCTCAGGAAAAGAAAAGAAAAGGGACTGAGATTGTCTTCTTAGATGTTTTTGTTTCTGTACTTCCGATCTGGCCCAGAGCCAGCTGGATCTAGCCGTTCCATGAGGTGTGACAAAGCGTGGACACTGTCGGCCGTCCGGCATGTAGGACACCGTCAGGCACACTCCGGGGTGACGGCATTTGGCACGAACAACCTTCGTTCAAACTCGGGTTCGGGAGATGACCTGGCCTCATAGCGACCAAAAGTAATAGAAAAGGTTGACCTTTCTTGTAAACTGCAAACATACAACCAGTATTGCCTTTGTTTAGCTGCTTTCGTCCAAGAAGAAAAGTATTGTGTTATTTTCACACCTGCGTGAACACCTGTTTTGAAGGGCCGGAGCGTTGTAGGACAGTGTCGGGCACAATCCGGGGGTGACGTCACTTAGCACGAGCGACCGTCGTTCAAACTCGGGTTCAAGAGATGAATTAATCTTCTTGAGGCCAAACGTAGAACGTAGATTGGCCTTTTGACCAATTATACCACCTATCAATGGCACTAGTGCATGCACTATACTACCTTAATTGATATCCAGAGATGCACACAGGTCAGCGACAGCAAGGCAAGAATGTTGAAAAGCAAGTGGTCCTTGCTAATGTTGAAATATCGTCATTCAAACCCGTATCCAGGAATGTTTTGAGAAATCATCAACATCAACTATTTTAAGATAGAGCACCTTACCTAGCAGATTCTTTCCAAACTGCAGTGTTCTCTCTAACTGAAAATTCGATCTTATGACGGAATCTATGGCTATGCTACATGAGATTTTTATGAACGACTATCTATGTGGCCTGTGCCCGTTTACAGATAAGCATACTATCGCAAAATTACCATTTTTCCTCACATTTACATCTGATTTGTGTTCTTTACAGGACGTCATCCATAAGACGAAGTACCCTGGGAAACCAGCTCGAGAAGCTTCGCAAATAAGAGTTACCGATCCCATGCCTAACGCGCGCCCTCCCGCCTCCATGCACCCGCCCCACTACCAGCTGGCCCCACTTACGCCGGTCCCAAACTATCGCTCGCTTCTCGAAAGAGGCAAGTGATAGTTGGGACCAGCTGGTTCGTGGACCGGCGGGTGTTAGGCGGCGGGTGTTCCGTGCGCGCGTGTTACAATGTAGGGATCGGATCGGTAAACTTTGCGTGCCTCGTTAGGAGTCTGCGTTTTCCCAGGGTAAAGACGAAGTTAGCCTAGCCCGAGTGCGGCATGTGGGGTGGCTCCTGTATACCCACAAATTACCCAACAATGCTGTAATTATGGTCACAACAAGCGGACCTGACAACTGCCACATTTCTCCGGCCTGATGTCATCTGTTGCAGGTGGAGGTACAGGTGTTTGGCGGGACCTCCCTGTCGCGGTTCAGCGGGCCTGAAGTGCGCGTCTCCCGCCCACCCCACCGCACAATGCCGCGCGTTTAGTCACAACAAGTGCTTTGAAAACACCACGGCATTAGGTTTGTAAGGGTAACAACGACAAGGACAGGGTAGCTTGTTTTGACCTGTAGTGTGTAACAAATCACCAACAAAACGTTTACCAAGATACTTAACAAATAGCTAGTTGATGGCAATTAAATCCATCCATGCACAACTTATTTTCAACAGTGATTTCAACATTTTTCATAAACTTGAAGACCTGTTGTTCGTGTAAACAGGTTATGTGGAATGCGGGGTCGTCTCGGTTCAGAACAGCTGGTCTCCTGGTATATACGTTGTGGTGCGAGCCAAAATATCCCAACTTTCTATTGAATATTCACATGCACATGTACAACTACAGTTCAATTAAGACATGCCCTGCCCCACCTCATGTTATTGTAGGGAGCTGATATACTGTAAATGCATTTAAGTTCGCGGGGATTTAATTTCGCGGTAGCGGGAAAATGGACTTTTCGCGGTGGTTTTAATATCGCGGTAGCACCATGCACTGTAGTCTCTTACTGTTAAGGAAAAATGTTCGCGGTGGTTTTAAAAGTGGTGAAGCGGCCGCCGCGAAAACCGCGAACATTAATCCACCGCGAACATTTCTGCATTTACAGTACATTGCGCATGTAAGGTAGTATGTATCTCTATCGGCCACGTGTCCATTTTCTTCTCTGATCTCTTTTACAACTTCAGTTCCTCTTATACAACTGCTTGGGATTCGGTAGGTGCGATAGAGTAGCTAGAGTGGTCGATCAAAGTGGTCATCATCAGGGTTCTGAAAAATTCCTTTCTTACAACCGAAAGCTTTGGGTTATATATAGAACGTCACCTTCCAATGACTAATATAACGCTAGCCAGGCGACCCCTGGATAAGTAAGAATAAACAAACAAACAAACTAACTCCATGAAGCGATTATTGGAGTTTGACGTACATTTGGAGGTAAATTTCTTCCAATACAATCTTTTTATTATTTGAGTGCGTTAAGACAAGGAGATAGAAGCGTCTTGATCAAAAGAGCTTCACCTTTGACACACTTACAGATGAAGCTATTCGCTTAGTTTAAGTTACACTTTCGACCTAGAGCTTAGTATAGGAAGGTGTATCATAGAATCAATCAGCAAAGACAATTATTGCAAGTTACACATGCATTGGACAGAATTATAAAGACAAGTATCTACTATACAATATTATGATAAAGGATTTGTCGGCCTAATCCGTGTAGGTTGGGATTAAAGTAACGCTTTAATCCACCTAAGACAGATTTAGTAGGTTTTTCTAGGCGGCGACAGAGCTAATTCTAAAGTAAGCTGTATGCTTGCTTGGCTGGTCCCTACATGAAATGGTTCTACGATAATCGCTTAAAGCACCGCGATGTTTATGTTTTAAACCTGCAGGATTCCCTCCTTTGTTAGAAGGCGAAAACATGAAAGTTTCATTTCACTCAAGTGGAGGCACTTCTCTGACTTTTAAAATCTCGCAAACGCAAACAGCAGAGTCAGCTGAGCGCTTGGCACAATCACAAGAAAAAACAAACAAAGCACTTGTTTACCAAATGTTGAAAGAAGCATTACATCAAGGAAAATGTCGCCGTATTCGACAAAAGATGGAGAGTCTCTCAAGGACTGTGGTAGACTAGGCGACAACTCTGAGTCATGGCGCGGTGAAAGGCGTTTCGTTGTTCTTCCCTACCCTTCTTGTTCCTCCGGCACTCCGAAACGACTCGCTAGAACTAACTTCCATTGTTCACAGTCGTGGGAATAAATCGTTCGGGGATTAGATGTCTCTTAAAGACCCTTTGGAGCAGCGTATTTGTGCTGAAGAACCTTCAAGGTCACCCCCTAGCCTTGTGTGTGGCGCTGAAGTGGTCATCTCTTCTGTGGGTAAGTCAGCGTGAAGGGAGGGAGTGATAGACTGACCATGGGAGGACAACGGTCTGTGGCGCTGTATGAAGTCACTGTAACTAGATAAGGTAGTCACATCATCAGAATATAGTCTTTAACAGATTGACTACACTGGGAGGGTCTCACTAAATACCGAAAACAACCGAAAACAACTTGAAATATACCGAAAACAACCGAAAACAACTCGACAAATACCGATGCCGGTTAATCTCCAAGCAGATCCTACAATGGCATAAAATAGTACAAAACTGGCCAAGGAGTGTACTGTAGTCAGCCAAGAGGTGTCCATTTGCCATGTCCATTTTTCCGGTAGCGAAACACACTCCTAAGCCGGCTTCACTCCTCTGGTAGCTTTTGATACTATCTTATGCTACCGTAGGATCTGCTTGGAGATTAGATGCCGGTGACCGTATAGGGAGAATGATTGCCAGAGGAGTTTTGCTACCAGAAGGTTTGGCGGGGGAAGAGGGAATGTTAGCCTACGCGTGGACTGACTCCCCTGACCAATTTCCAAAATTTTCGGCCGAATTCTGCGATCCCCGTAACTTCGTAGAAAGGCCTGGTGGGGGCTAATGAAAATATACCATTCTATATTGACATACGTCAGAATAGGAAGACTACCAACCTCCGCAAAGCTTCTTAGAAAAAATGTTTGAAATCTGTCATTTGATAGGGAGCTGTAGTACAGGTAGAAACTGCTAGGATGTCACATGTTTTTTGTTAATACAAGACTTGCATGAGAAAACTAGAAGTAAAACACTAACAGTAGTGAAAACACAACCTTCTTTGGTAAAGTCTCCCCATACATGTACCTGTAATGATAATTAGGCAATGTCTACTCGTACAAGCTGAGATCAGTTTAAATTAGCTGGCGTGAACTAATTGTTTACTTTCATGCATTTGACCTTTTAATGTACTTTACGTACAAAGCTTAAAAATCTAAGGTCCATCTATTCATACATACCTCAATCAAATTAACAGTGAGTGTAAAACATGGTTTATATGTATTCTCCAGAAATAGCCGGGTTTGGTTATTTAGAGTGTAAAAAAAAATACTCGAGGAACACGTTTTCTTAACGGGAGACTTAAGGCAAGGAGCTGCCTTACGTCACAGGTTAAGGTTAAGTCTTTCTCCCACTGGCGCGGCTTTTGTTTGATATATTAACGTTTTACCCGAACGACTGGAGGTGAACAGTCAACAACGGCACAACTTCAATAGCCTTTGAGTCGAGGTAAAAGAAAGTGATTGCAGGTAAGCCAGTGTTGTTATAGTTGCCGACCGTTTGATGTTGTACTGTTTCTCCGTCGCTATGGATACACGAGCGTTTACACCTTCAAACCAGAGTAGGGGCACTTCGTTTTACGTTCTATAATCGTTACAATGCAAACAACAGCATTAGACCGACTTTGAACTGTAAGGTGGCTTAACACTTCACTCTTAAGATTTGGAAAGCCATTTCTAACGTCAATGCCACCATGTTGCAAAAAATGTGTTAAACATGCAGTTAAGTTAGCAATGTCAGTGAAAAACATGTTTTGTGTGTATGTCATTGTATCTTTGCCCAAGGGCTTGTTGGAGTCTAGCTCCCAATATCTGTTTGGAGTATAACCTAAACCAGTTGGTCTCACTTCCGGCTCCATGTAACATGTAAATAAACAAATAAACTTCCTTCACTGCACACAGAAAAGCTATGTACACCTCTACATGTACTTAAACATATCCTGCACTTTTGAGAAATCTCTGGTTAAAGAATTTCGTAAAAGTTTTAAAGATGAGCTAGAGTGATATCCGACAGAGAACATGCCGATTCTGCCTAGCTTTTAATTCTTGAAGAATGGTACAAACTGGCGATCATGAAGGTTGGATTTTGACTACAGATACTGTTGTCGTTTCTGTAGAGCCCTTCTCGGAACATGACCGGTACCGGTCCCCCTCTGCTGCCCTATTCTTACCGGATGTGCCATGTTGTCGTTTAGCACGTCCGTGAGTGACACTTGTGCGATTCTGTGGCTTTTAAACCGTGAGAACCGCCTAACAGTCCCCAAGCAGATGTTAGGAGGGAAGATCGTAACATTTTGTGGACTCACAGTAGGTGTATTGGTTGGCGGTCCCAATTTTGGACCAGAAGGTACCGGGTCCTCTCTGTGCTACCCCAGCCTTGCCGGATGTACCGTGTTGTCGTTTAGCACGTCCGTGAGCGACACTTGTAGGATTCTGGGGCTTTTAAACCGTGAGAACCGACTAATAGTCTCCAAGCAGAGGTTAGGAGGGACGATCGTAACATACCCTGGATTTGAATAGCGTAATGGTGTAGTGGTTGGCGACCTAAATTTGTGGCCAGTCGAGACTTTAAAATCCCAGCTTTGGTCGTATACACGACGTGCATGCTACTGGAAAGGGTTACACTCACGTAGTATAATACGATTCTTATGTCGGTTGACATTGTATATATATATCTCATGTATCTTTCGTTGCGACTTTTACTTAACTCAATGGGTATGTATGTACGATAAAGGTCTTCATTGATCCATTCTTCAATATGAGAAGCTATTTGTCGGAAAGGGTGCGGTGCAAACTTTAAACAGTCAGTGCTATACACTTGCATGGCCAGAGGGTGATTGACGTACATTGCTTCTTTGAAGAAAGTCCTTTAATCATTCCCAAACCAAAGAAGTCCTAGAATTATCACTTAACTCCCCAAGTAGTCCAAGACTAGACTATTGCAATGAAAGTCCTTTAATCACCCCCACTGTGACCAAAGAAGTCCTAAAATTATCCTTAACTTCCAAGAAGTCCAAGACTAGACTATTGTAATGAAAGGCTTTAAATCATTCCCAAACCAAAGAAGTCTTAAAATCATCCCCAAGACGTCCAAGCCTAGACCATTGTAATGATACCGTACCACACCAGTGCGACACAACAGGAAGCTATTTTCTCTCGTCTGTCGCACCTCACATGGCTCCGCAGGTACGATCAGCACAAAATTACAGACATTACCCGCCGAATTACAACCGGTGGGGCCTGCCAGGCTTTCAATTAACCCTGCGATTACTCGCTAATATTAAATGATGGCCAGATGATGCCGTTTATTGTGCGGTCCGCCCTAACTGCTGCATAATTACATCACCGGGGAGGCGCTTGGGGTAGCCTCCATAGAAGGCTCTTTGGGTCTATTTTTGTCTTTTTGGCTCATGAAATAATACACCTTTGCTGGACACCTTTTCTTTTTGTACTGGGTCGCTTGTACTGCCGGCCCCTACAAGCAAACGGCAATACAAACAGAAATTGCCAGAAAAAGTGTATTATGATCACACAAAAAAAGACGAAAAGGCCCAGAGAGCCTGCTATGGAGGCTACGCTTGGGGTGAGTATCGTGTCGGATAGTACCATTTCCCACGGGTCCGGGATTTGCAGGAACAAATCCCCAAAGCAGACGAACAATTTTTATTATTCCACCCATTACATGTACGATGAAAGCTTCTTGCAGGTTCCGAGGATTCATCAGATCATCAGTGATGACACTAGAGTTGATAGGTTTCCTTCCAGACTTTCTTTCATATGGTGCGAGTAAGTGATTGAAGAGAGTCGCCCTTGCACACACTAAAACTTTGCAAGATTCAGAAAACTTGTGAAACTGTGTGAATATGCAGAGTAGACAGTGGCATCATACGCAAACATCTTGTTCTATTACTCAGACGGTTCAACTTCTATTCCATATATGCTGATGACTTTGGTTACCAGCAACTGCTGAAGGAAACATTATCAGGATCCCAGTTCGTCACAGCAAAATACGTTTATGTGTAGCCTTTTAATTATTTCTCCCCAAACCAAGAACAGAAGCTAAGATATTTCTTTTGTTCCCCAACAAGGGCCAAGAAATGTCATCAAGTCAAACCCCATCCACAGTGTGGCTACAAGGCCAGAGGACGTTCCGTTGACTGAGTGTCAATTGTTCTGCGTGAAAATCCACCACCGCAGACCGTGCTTCGCTGTCAATGGGCCGGTGTAGCCTTAGGCGCGGCCACATTCAATTGTTTAGTAGTGTAGGAATTTCAACTAGCTATGACAGAACCAAATGCCGATAAGGGTGCAAGGTAAAGTTTTCTGCATTGTGTACGGCACAGGCAGGATTGTCCCCCAGATACCCTTAATTTCCGTCGTTAACCAAGTCGAAAGTAACCGTACCCTTGCCCGAAATAGGTCTGCTCTGTGCAAGACAGATGAATCTTTAATTGACAGTGTGTACCAACACCGACATAGGGTCCCAGTGTGTACCGGAGACTCGATGAATGAAGGCGGCTAAGAAAAGCCTTCGGTGTGCTTTCTAGAGACAGGTCTGCTTCACGGTTTGGCGTGTGGAAAAGCGCGCGGCGTTCACCGCGCTCTCTCTTCCGTAACCTTGTTCCGACCATGTTGGTAACGGCTCATTGGGCGGGAGTGGAGACTGTCATGCCCAGGTATCCGTTTGGTCCCGCACACGGTAACTTTACTTACTTCTCCGTAAACTCCTTTAGAGAAGCATGTATGCGTGCAGGGGAAGAACACGATCCTACGGACTCGCTATTGTTTCCGTGTCTGCACCCTTTTTCTGTCGTTCTTTTCACCTTTTCTAAAGTACAGATAGCAAGAACAAGAAAGAAGGCGTGCCATTCATTTCTAAGCCAAAGGACCGCCGTGTTCGTGTGTGTGTGTAAAGTTGTGTACGTGTGTCTGTATGTGTGTTAGTGTGTGTGTGTATTTGTGTGTGTTCGTGGGCGCGTGCGTGCGATCCAAAACCACATTCTAAGCTTGTTGCAGCGCCTTTGAACAAAACGTATTTTCACGGGAAGACAAATATTTCCATTAAATAGGTGTTCTACTTACCATAGAAGATTTTTAAGTGATTAACTGTTTGTATCTCTTGACTTTTTGTGTGTCTACAAGCATCGTTGAAGTGAAACACCTTTCAGTAACTTATGCCGTCAACAGAACGACTCGTTATTTCAAACACGTCGCTACAAACGTCATTGCGGTTAGTCGCGATATGCAGAGCTATGTTCCAAGCGACACGGTTCGAGGTTAACCCACCACGGGTCAAAGGTGAGCCTCTTGGCGTGACGTCACCATAGGTGTGTGTGTATGGGGAGAGAGAGAACAAACACAGCGAGGTCAGGAGAGGTCACGACAGGGTTTCCGCTATATCGATGGAGGGACATGGAGTGCTCACTTGACCTTGCGACTATATTCGGACCACCAACGTCCGCAAGGTCACAATGGAGACTCGAGCTTCGGTCAAATTGGTGTCTTGTCTATGAATTGGGTAATTATGAAGGGAGTTTTGACACACTCGAGGTAGCAGTTCTTCACAAAATAGTCCCCATTCATTCATACGGTCACAGGTGTCCATATACGCAACCACGACAAATAGATATGAAAAGATCATGGTAAAATGTAAAAAATACACACATGTAAAAAAAATCTGACACGACTTTTTGTTGCTTTATTCTCAGACAGAAACAATCCATCCATACAAAACTATTGTTCGATTCTAATTACACAAGGTGAACATTACAAGTTGTCTGTAACAATACGCCACAGGGAGGCCGAAGACTACTGTTGATAACACAGCTAATCATTGGGGCAAACTTTCCAATATGCAGATAAGAATCTAGACGACTAAAACTACTAAGGAGAAACTTCCGTGCCAAGACAACTCCCCTCTCGAACAAAGAAACCGCTCCTTGTGTACCCAACTTTCCCGCTGAGTTAATGGCTACACCTGACGTTATACGCCTTGGAAATTAATCGATGTGCCACAAATATAATAGTCTGCGTTAAAACTTTCAAAGTACAGACGAATTTTCATTTTGCACCAGAATGGAAGTGCGGGCTTCTGTAGACCTTTTCTTCTGAGATTTTATCATAACAAAAAATTCAATATGACTTCATCTTTAGTAAAGACAGCAGCTGAAGAAAACACTATTATACATGCACGACAAGTGTAATGCCATCGCAAACAATGTGAAAAGTTATCGTATACACCTAAATATCTTTATACAACACTTCCATTTTTCCCTTTTGTTGATCTTGTTTGTAAGCTAGATGATATAACTACGTTGTTTTTTTCTAATATACAAACCATTTCTTTACGTTAGATATACATAAATAAGTGAAAAGGCACAAACGAAAATACCCAAATATTGTGCGTACTGAAAATAGCCCCCTCCCAAAAATATTGGAAACCCGACGACAAAAGTTGTCAAAACGGCTGCTCGTTTTCAGGCTAACCCCGCCCTTCAAAAGACATGACCTGACTCAAGAATGTGTTCTGTGATATAAGACTGCGCATGCTTACACCAAACGGAAGCTGTTCTGTCATGACGTCAACCAGCGGAGTTCGACACAGATTCTGAGCCGACGTCTCGGTAGCACGTACAATACCGTACCTGGCGTCAAAACACCGCGCACCGTGTCATTCTCACCTGTGGCAACGGCACGTGCGACGGCACAGGTAGTAGGGAACATTTCTAGGGGCCAACCGAAGTGAAACATAACACACAGACTTTCAAAATTTCAAAGCAATAGTACTACTGCATATGGCATCCTTTCTGTAGAATGTGAAAACTTAACATGTACCATATACGTTGACGTTAGCTATATACACTGAATGACCAATCCCTACTACTTCGCTGTAGCATATGAAGAGTAAAAATCATTAATAACTACATAAGAGTTGTGAGAAGTTGTCCAACTGTTCGCTATACGTTTACTTTATGATTTTACGGCTTGTAGCGGATTCAGGCACGCCTAGATTCCTGCGTTTATATGCTGTGAATGAATGTGTAGCAGGTAGGTTTATATTGATATATTAGGAGTCCCCTAAAACTTTTCCAATAGTATGTTTACACATGTTATATTACATGAGATACACGAGAGTGTGTGATATTGCAGATAGCAGAGCCCTTACATGGTCGCCCGGTTTGACAGTAATATCTAAGAATTCCGGTGTGCTACCTGGCAGTCTTAAGTGACTCTAGCGTTAGATAAATAAACTCCATAGTGTGACAATCGTCTACTCTATTATACATACCTACATGCATAACAACGGGTGGAAATATACCACACCGGTCATCATTGTAAATTTCATTGTATATGTGTCTTTCAACTATGATGATTATATAACGTTTATAAATTTGATATGGATGAATGGTTTACTTTGTTAGTTATCAAAACGTTTTATTTGAAGAAGGAGTTTTGGACATGCGAATATCCAAAAGTCTTCGCATGAAAAAAATGTTTGACGCATTGTAGAGACCGAATGGTAATATGGATTTTCTATATACTAAGTACATAGACGATTATTTTCCGTTTTTAAACATTCAACTTTGCCAAGACAGCAAAGCACACTGCTGCACATTTGTGGATACCTAGTGAACAAAAGAAATAAAAGTTGGTGCAACTGATTTATAATACTACAGATACAGTTCCCTTTATCAGGCACTCTTGAAATGTATGCCAATTTCACTCCTATTTGCTTATGGCTTAACCGTCTACGGCAAAATGAAATGTGTACTATTTGTTTTAGTCTTGCCATTGGACTCTATTTACTTCGTGCGTTAAAGCCTTGACCTTCACTGATAACAGAAATATGTCTACACAACAGGTGCACAACGCAGGCCTGTGAGTGTTTAAAAATATTATGTTTGCACTTTTGGCAAATTCTGTCCTTCTCGTTTAGTTTAGAAAGTTTAGGATTTGTTTCATGATGTTGTCCTTACTGTATTTTCTGCAGGGCTCTTGGTTGTTTCCCCTCGAGGGAGAGGGGGGTGCTACAAGCAGGTGTGTTGAAACAGGTTCACCTCTGCCCCTCCCGGGGACGATTGTGTGTCGGATCGACCGCTCTGGAGGGCCGCCCGGCGCTAAGTGGGGGTTAATTAACTTTGTTTCTGACAGTGACGCAAGGATGGCAAGTTCAAATAGCTGTTTGTGTTGTCCGCGGTGATTGGTCGGCGGCGACGCGTCACGCAGGTTGCCCCACATTGTGTGCTGACACATGACTATGCATGTCGAGGCGCAGTGGCGGTAGTCTTTGACGTCCGCGGGACACACTCCCCGCAATTTTACCCGAGCACGTCGCACCGGTAGGCCCTCCCGCTGCCGTCAGCCCGGCAGGAGTCCCGCCGACAACTTGCCCGCGCCGCTATAAGGACGTCTGCCCGCCCAGCCACCAACCACTTGTTACCGCCGTGCCACCAGGTGAAGACACGGCGAGAGGGGTCGAGTGAATTCCCGCCTAATTATCGCCTGATATGGTTACAAACACCGCTTGATCTCTGCCACTGATATACGCCCACAACAGTGCCCGTGCCGGTGGCGATGTTACAGGTGGAACCGGCCGTGTTGTGAGGGACGGACAGGGGTGAGACGTGCCCGCAGACGACACCTTGCCGGGGCGCCGCCATTACAAGCGGCACACAGTACGAGCATACACAAGGTGAGTACACTTGGTGTTCACCTATGTGAACTGGACTTTGACACCAGGCTTTGTGGGGCGGTTGCTTGGAAACTTTTAACGTCAATACCTCCTTATCCTTAATCCTTCCGACGTCTTGTAAAGAATAAGACCAGGGATTGTCAGGTGAATTTATAGACTTAATTTTTTTCGGGAGTTGGAAAGCGGAAGGGAGGATTTTTCGGAGGAAGGACAGAGTACACACACACATACACGAACACACCAGGGCACCTGACGTCAGTGCGGCTGGCGGCAGACACAATAGGCGGGTTGAAGTCGTGGCACGTATCATCACTCATCCGGTAATAGCGCCGAGTAAAACAACAACTCGCATTCAAGTCCGAGTCTAGCCTTACAGGCCGTGGCCCTACGTTTGGTAGAACACCCTCTCACCAGACCCCGTGGCAAGCCCGGCCACAACATTGTCCGACCCCCTCTCCCCCATTCAAACCCGTAACCGTACCCCGCACTGTTTCCGCTCCCGGGAGTCAGGTTTCCAGCCGATTAAATTTATTTTCTCCGCATATATTCCGGCGGCCCCTTCACTTTCACCTATAACTCACCCCGCTTCTCCAAATTGAAAAGTTTATTGAGTTTGGCGCCAGGCACAAAAGTTGCCCTGTTATCATGAGTCGCGACTCAGAAAGACTTTTAAATAATAGGATTGATTTTTTTGTCTGGGGGAGAGAACAACAGGCGCTGGTTTGTGCTTACGCCGCCGTATCGTTTTCAGGCCGAACAAGTGTCCAGTGTGCCATTGTTGACAGCATGCTCCGCGGGTTAGGGGCACTCCACGGCTCGCGCATGCTCTCTGTGCGCCTGTGAAGCAGGTGAGACGAGGGGAGGGAAGGGGGAGGGGCAACAACAAGTCTGTACAACACCGGGCAGCAAAACTGGTCTGCGGTGGGGTCTCCCGAGTCTACCGGCAACACCACGCCCTGGGGACCCGCTCTAGCCGCCCCGTTGCTACGGGGAATCCATAAAGGTTGCGTCTGCACCCCGTAGAGAGCATGTAAGCCGTACGACAGGTATTTCCAGTGACGTTGCTTGTCGGAATGGGAGGTTGTGTACGGACGACGCGAAGCCGCCTTGCTCGCTCTTGTTTTAACAGCTGAAAACTTCTGCGTGGAAGTCTTAAAACTACACAGCAACAGACATTACTGGTATGTATATCTACCGTTGTTGCCCATCCAGTTATGGTCCGATTGAAAACCACTCTGTTCGTTTATCATAGCGTATAGATCGTATTCATGCTTTTGTAGACAACCAAGCGGACCAAACCAATACATGGCTTGACCCCACGGAAATGTCGTGCACAGGTCAGCCGCGTACGCGTAGGACAACATTTGCTTTACCTGCCGTCCGGCTCTTGTTCAAACCTGAACGGAAGCCGCGCAGAAGTAGGTCAACTTATGATGATGTGAATGCTGCATCATGTAACGTAACCCAGTTATGAAAATGAAGACATTTATTGTACATATACATACCCATTGGGTCAAGTACAGGTCGCAACAAAATGATATTTACAATGTCAACCAACATAAGGATCTTATTCTACTAGTATACTAAGTGGATTCGACTTATCGCTTCTTTGTGATACTGAAAGTGTAGGAGCAGATATGGTTTGCAATCAAAGATTTGCCTTGTATAGTAAAAGTCGTTGTGATATATTTTCTTAATCATAGCATGTTGCTAATCAACACTGTAAACAAATAGTTGTTCAAATTTTGATAACAGTACAGGTGCATTTAACGGTATATAATATTCGCACAGGTGCTACTAGTGTTGCGAAATAGAACTGCGTCGTTTCAAATTAATGAAAAGGGGATGTAATATCAATATATGGCATCCATATCCCAATATCATACCAATAGAAAGAATGTTAAAAGCTCCGTGTTACGTTACGTCACGGTGGCGCAATGTCAATATATCGCGCGTGTATTATCCGGTCACCCTACCGGCACAACGTTTCAACCCAACGCGTGGTGGACACGTTCTAATAATAACATGTACATCACCAACTTCCACGTGGACTATAGCAAGTGATTTTGTCTGTTCACACGTTTTTTGTAGTGAGTGTTTGGAGGTGCAGTGCTTTCCCCTGTATTCAATTACTAAGCGTTTTCTGGGTGCACAACTCGACAACATAAACAACATTATATTAGATCATGCTTTTCCACACTGTTATGACTCTTTTGTAGTCAAGTCATGTGTCTCAAAACAGTCGGTTTACTTAGCGGAAACATAAGCAGTCAAGCAGGACCGTCCTTGTGAGCAGGACGCGACTGACTTCCACTTCTAAGGCTTCTCCCAGTGAAAGTTTGCGGTTCTGTACAAATTGGAGCTCGGGGAAATTTGTCGCCGTGGAGTGGTATACAGAGCGGGTATTTTAGGTAAATATGGCGGGTGTTTTGTGTGCTTTTCACACCCGGAGTCCTTCCAATCGGCCCGTCGCCTTGCCCGGTATATCTTACACGCACCTGTTCGACACAATGGAAGGTGGGTGGGCGGGGGGCGTCTCACAACAACGTGTTTATTTTTGCCCAACGAAGTTTGTTTCTTCAGAGCGCATCTTAAGATATTTCGGATCTACCCAACCATGCCGATCTTATGCTATTTGCTCTGACAACAGAGTGAATATTTCTGTACAGTTTATATGTCTATATGTATAGTAAAATCTCACACCGACTTGTTTATTTTTGTCAAAAGGAAGTTTGCTTCTTCAATGCACATCTTAAGATATTTCGAAACTCGGGATGTCACACTGATTTTAAAAGATATTTTGCTTAAGACTCTGACAACATAGAGAACTCATCGGTACAGTTGCTGTGAAATCTCCGCCCTTAATTTCTCACTAACGTTAGTGGCAATTGTAGCTGTTTTGAACCTGTTGTTGTCGTTGTTGTGGAAATAGTACTTAGATTGCCACACATTGTAAATATTACATGTCAAGCGACAAAGCTAATTGCTTGTTGAATGACTTGAGGGGGGTCTGATCAGGACGCGTACCATGGCTACCGTGGGCGTGAAATTTTCACATTTGACAATCTTCAAAATTATTCTACATCTATAACACTCATAATTTTAACATAATTACTCTAGTACAACATTTTTTTACGCGTACTAAAAAGCAAGGTGTGCGTTTAGACAACCCCAACACCAGGGACAAAGCCTCGCTTTTTTGAAGCGTGCGTCACGTATTTAATTAGCCATTTTAAGTGCTTCAGTTCCCCTTTCCACGCAGTCAAGTTGGTGATAAAGTTGTTGTTATCTACAAGTTCGTGAGCCCTTTCCTCTTCTCATGACATTCTGCTTTGTTTTTTGACAGTTTATCGATACCTAATCATATGATTAATCGACCGTAGAGATCGGTAGACCTCTGGTATACTTTAAACAGGGACGCTAAACAGCATTTACTCATCAGATAAAGTACAATTCGTGTGGAGGATCAAACGTGTTCAAGTGCCTCTGAATGGTGTGGACAGAAAATTTCAAGTTGTGTTATCTTTTTTGCTAAGCCAAACTTCAAACATAAACAGCACCTTGACCTCATCACTGACAATGGCTCATATTGTCAGGGAGTAATCGTTTGTTTAGAGAACCCCCAGAACTTTTGAAGCCACCCCCTATGCTTGTAACAAGAAGCTAAGTGTTTGGAGGAAGAAGCCCCTTCTTCGCTTTCCTCATCAAGTTGTGTTCTATCATTCATTCTTGGTGAAGCACATCGATATTTTGATAAGGAGGACACAAAGAGTCCTGGCGGCTATGCTTATGTGCTGACTGCACTATGACAAGGGGAGCTTATCTAACTGACAGGTAGCAGGGATGGTTGTAGTCTTCACAGCAGGCTCTGTGGATGGGACTTCAACACTGTCATTTTTTGTGATTTTTTTATTGCGTATTGTTTAATGACAACCACCAAGTCTTGTTGTTTGTTTTCTACACCATTTGCTTGTCGAAGAAAAGTTCTGCGTTCGACATACAGGCGGTACATATTGAGAACATAAACTGCCCCATGTAAAATAAAAACCATCGAGAAGCCTGCTAGTGGAGGCTACCTGGTGAAACAAAGAAGATGGCGACACAAAAGCAGATTACGTAGAAGGGTTGCCAATCCGATCTGAGAAGACATCTTGTGGATTAGCTGGTTCTTTTGTTTGTCGTGTTTTGTTGTACGTCAAAATCCGATCTCAAGCCCGACAGACTGATCGTGTAGACGATATGTCACGAGTGCATTGTGCACAGTCATACAAAATTGGAGGTTTCCTTTTCATCTAAGTTTGCGTTGAAAAGTATTACGGCCACTTACTACATTTTTCAGTAACCTGCTTGATTACGTATCTGGAAAAGGCTTAATTCAATTGATTTTTCATGTAGTCAAGATTTCCTGTTCTCTTTTTAACAGACTACGCAATAACTATTTAGGTCGCACAAAAATTAAGGATTCGAGGTAGAGATTTAAAGCTTTATTGTATTCAATGCCGGATCTTCAATGGACAACGTATAGGGATTGATACAAAAAAAATACACGCATGAGAGATTCGTGCTGGGTGTGTAAAGTCAGCAACTTTTTAAAACTTTTTAAACCTTCTAGTGTGAATCTTCATAATCCACATTCTCTTCAGGCTCAGCTGATGTAATTTATAAGCCGGTTAGCTTGACAACACCTGAATAGAACCATCGTATAACACTGTGGAAACACGTAACTTCCTAAATAATTGCCGAGCGATGTGGCAGTGAGCGGAACCTACACTTTAAAAGCAGGTTCCGTGGCAGGGTTTTAATATTGCCGTCCTTTTTTGATTGTGTATTATATTTTCTTCCATACTGTTGCTTTCTAATGGGTCTCCAAAATGCTGTAAAAACTGGGAGCTATCAGAACAAGGAACAAACAATGACAATATGAACACACCAGCAGTGAAGCCTATTATGAAGTCTAGTAGCCTCCACCAGGCAGTACGGGGGTGCGGGGATTGTAAAAATCGAGAAATTGACCGGGGGGTCAGTCCATGCCAAGGTCCATTTTTAGCTGTGCGGCCGGCCAACTCCTTTTAGCAAAACTCACTATAATAGCCAGCGTAGTCAGTCTGGTAGGGACTGTGGAGTCTAGTAGAACGGCATTGCAGAGCACAATGGCGGACGCTCAAGTAGCCCATAATACTCGCTATGGCTGCATCGAGGACTGACACGGCCACAAAGGCGACACAATGACAAGTTCTCTCTACCCGTACAGACGCTGATCCCCGGAAAAGCCTCTCTTTTTCTACAAGGGCCATTTTTGCGATTTTGTTTCCCAATACAGTCTCGGCGGTCTCGTGTCACTGGTTCTTATTCATGGGAGTTACACCACGAGTTCTGTAGTTGTGCTGTTCTCTGTCATTTTTTGGGTGAGGTGTTTCGGAATGGTATATGGCCAAGGTTTGTTCAAGGGGATGGAAGTTCCGGTTTTCTATTTTGGGTTAATAATTAGTCTTTATGTATTCGGGTGCAGACAAAATATTTTCAACTTTTGCTGAGAAAATGGGGTATTTTGTTGGTTGACATCCTCAACATGTCTCTTTCCTTAGCCAAACCAAACCAAACCAAACCACACCCAATAGAAAGGCACTTCCGTGTTTTAGATGTACCTACGTGTGTTTCCTATGGTAAAAGCACCTAAAATTGTCTCCGTTCGACGTTTTCAACAGGTGTCTTCTGTGTAGCGAGTCAGGTTAAGCATTGTAAAACGTATTACCTTGGTACGTGTATTCTGGCCAGAGGTATGTCCTGGTGCGTTACACTGGCCAAGACAGACTCTTTTGCCTTTGAAACCAAAGTTAACGCATGGCGTTTGCACATCTTTCTGTTAATGTTTCTTTACATTTGAACACAAATGCCTCTCTCTATGTCTATAGAATGGAAAAGAGGTTCCAAAGAGGTTCTTTTTATGTTTATAAAATACATATGGTACAAAGTCAAGGACGTGTGTTCTATAGAATAAGCATATTCCGCCACCTTGATAATCGTGTTTATGATACACACACTCTCAAGTACAATGCACAATGAAAACAAAACTTTTAAGAACACCATCTGCCTTTGTCTCTGACACCGGGTTTCATTCCGAATAGTTAGTGGTTTGTTACCAAAAATGCCTGGGCTTTGCAGACGCAAAATACCTTAATTGGAGGTATGCGCTGGTGTCTGGTGCCATAATTTCGACATTCCAAAGCCCTCAATCGAGAATAAACCCGCTCGACAGGTCTTTGGCTTGGCGGTGATATCATCGACCAATCTCGCCAAATATTTATCGTCAACAGTAGCGATGAATTCTGGCGGAGTCGTTTTACCTTTGCCGAGGTGGGAGAGCGGGAGAGGTGACAGCCGCCATAGTCTCGAGCCTTTCAGGGTGATTGAACTTATTTCTGGTTGGTGGAAAGGGTTAGCATTACGTCATCCTTGCTCATTCAAAAGAGCTGTACTGCGGCTCTTTAAAGAGCTGGATTTTTCTGGGCGTGTTGGTAGGAGTAGTTAGTTATACACGGTTGTGCGCCAGTGTTGGACGATTTAAACGAGATTTTTAGATCCTAATTTAAATTATGCAAAGCTAGCTGCAGTACGGAAGAGTTCGTTGGGGAATGGTGCCGATCCTGCTGTCTGATTGGACATTTGATCTTGAACTTTGTGGCCCGAGTTAAGGTCAGTCTGTTAATAGTTGTACATTGACTACAACTAGTAGCTAAACATGTAATACAAGTAGATATAGACTGCACCTTTGTATTGTAACGAGCATAAATCAAAGTTGAAGTTTCAAAGGAAGCTGTTAGGGGTATGACTCAAACATTTGATCTTCTTACAAGGCAACACATGTACTTGTTCATCACGCAAAAAAATGTATGATCCATGTAGGACTTGTTTACTTATTCTAGCAAGACCCCTAGATAAGCAAGCAACTTGACGATGCGTAACCAACTAGGCTGGTAGCCCGAAGCCACTTTATTTGTTGGTATTATTCATGTAGTCACAGTAGAGGGATGTTTATGAGCTAATGATTTACAACCATATTCTATTTATTTGGCGTAGCGGAACAGAAAATTTGGTACACAGGAGTGACTTTGCCGTTCAAATTGTAGCTGTTGTGTGGAGGAAAAGAGGCCTTGTGGACTTTCGGTTCCGTCAAGGTCTCGCTATAAAAATCCTATCACCCCAAACATACCATAAGACGGGTGTGGCTCGGCCCACGAAGTCACGGATCTTCCTTGTTATTGTTGACGATTAGTGTGTAATGCTGCAATTTGGTTTAAAAATAAACCACTTGTTTTGCCTGTTCGTAGTTTTGGGTAATTTGCCCAAACTACGTTTAAAGCCTTTATTTGGGCACATGTAAAGCCCTTTAAAGCCTTTTAAGGCATTACATATGCCCGAAATTTAAAAACAGGGAAAGCGGTTCACATACTAGACCCACAGGGAGAGTAGTGAATTGCAACTGAAGTTACTAAAGATTCATGTTTTTCTTTTAATCATCATCTGCGTGAGTGTTGGATACCACAGGTTGCCCCGCGGGTTTGGGTAACGTTGGACGTCCAAAAACAGGTCGAGTGTGTGTCGGAAACACTCCAGCCTCTCGAGCGTAGATGCCAAAACAGGCCGCAATTTTCCAGCGGCTTGAATCGCTCTGAACGCGTTTCCCTGAAGGTCGCGGTTTTTTAAGGTCTGGTTGCATCGTCTTGATACACTAGCGTTCTCTTGTTCTTTTCAAACCATACGTTACAAAGTTGCTGTAGAAGAGTAAGGTCTTATGTTTGGGCAATGTCATCTGGTATTCAACGTGATCTGTCGTCGCGCGAGGCTTGGGCTATTGTCAGGTGCTTGTACAACGTTAATTTGCACTGTTTGTGTCGCAAAAAGAGAGAGGCTGAGGTTTCAGGAGTCATCACTGAGGTCATAAATCAATCTGTGTTTGATTGTAATTGAAGGCGCCACATGGGGTTAGGGCCAAGTTTATGTGATACATAGAAGGCGTGAACCTAATCGATCTACAATTGCACAGGGTTTGGTGTATGGCCACAAGTACTAGTCTTTAAACCGCAAGATCACAAAGCTAATCTGTTCTACATGTTACAGGACAATCACGTTATTTTGACTATTCTCGATGTAATCAGTCTCTAGGATAGGGTAGTTATATTAGCCAGGCTTTGTTCTAATTGCCCGTATCATGTTCTCTTTTTACTGCAGATTTCTTTAACAGCTAGCAGTACTAAAATTATGCATGATGGAATAAATATGGTTCAACGGTTACTGCATATCAGGTATAACCACCGATTTTACATTCTGCACCAAACGTATGGCCATGGTGCAATTGGAATATCTAGTCTCTACCAGACTCCGGATCGCTGGAGAAATCGTAGAAATAGAGGAGTAAGCCGGCCAGAGGACTATAACCGACCAGGTAACAACACGCGAACCACGGTTATATTCCTCTCTATTAGAGACTATGGAATATCTACGACATTGCTGTAAACGTGTGCGACCTATAGTCTCTACCAGACTCCGGATCGCTGGAGAATCGTAGAAATGGAACAAATAGAGAGGAATATAACCGTGGATCGCGTGCTGTTCCCTGGCCGGTTATATTCCTCTGGCCGGCTTACTCCTCTATTTGTTACATTTCTACGATTTCTCCATGATCCAGCGATCCGGAGTCTGGTAGAGACTATGCGACCTACAAGCTTAAGGTCTGAGGGTAGCCTCCTTCGCAGACTTCTGGAGCGTTGGCGTTTATTTTTGAGGAGCGTTGACTCGCGATTTTTAACACTTGGGGCTAAGGTTCTCTTTTACGGCAGGGGAGTCTGGTGAGAGAGGAGTTTGCCGGGAAAGGGAGTTTTGTCGCAAAACATAGAGAACCTGTTAAAAATCGGGAATCAACCTCCCCAAAAAATAATCGAAGAATCTACGAAGGAGGCTAGTCTAGGGGCACATGTTACTAGTACTCGTATATTCATAAGTGCAAATACAAAAACATATAGCTTTTTTGCGCCTAAAGACCGTGAAAAATCACAAGAATAAAGCTTCTTGTGTCCGCTTCTTGTTCTGTTTGGTTATGCTCGTCACGTCAACCACCTGTTGATTGTCAGGGTCATTGACACCGTTTGCGGCCACGTGACCGTGACGTAATAGCGCGCACGCCATATTGGCGGGTTAAAGACACATGCGAAGTTTCCATGTGAATGACGTTTTAGGTATGTGGCGTCTTTCTAAAATTCCTCCTTTTCACTCTTTATAACTAGAAAGCATTTCGCTATGAAAATCAATTTATTTTGGTCATTAAATTCTTGTCTGAGCGTTCCGAATGGTCGGCCACCATCTTGGATCTATCCATTCCACCAACATGGCCTTGGCGGCTATTTATAGAGATATTAGATATAGCGGCCACGTGCAAACGCCCTGTAAGTGCCAAACGATGTCTAGTCAAGTTTACCGACCACACGGCCGCGGGGTTCCCTGGCGCCGGCGAGGGTCCCGCCGAACAAGCGTGCCCCTGACGCCCGTGAAGTCCCGACCGCTGTACCCAAAACATTGCGACGGAAGCCCACAACACCCTCGTTAATAGAAATCCCTGCTAGGAAGTTTACACTGTAACCTTACCGCCTGGGTATTGTGTAACAAGCTTTTGGGGCAAAGTTGTGTCATACACAGCCGCAAAATTCGATCGCTCTGTCCTTGCTAACTGCACTAATACCCACTCCAACAACTTGCTATGTGTAGACAGAGAAATATTATAACCAAGTGCTTGTCTAGGTGGAAGAACTTGACACTGGGCGGTGTGAAAACAAAGTGATCCCCATAATTGGGTTTACGTTGGTCCAATGCCAATTTGCACTCACTGTTTGGGGATTTATTTTTGTGGAACCATGGAATATTGTACCGAACTTATGTGCTTTAGGCACATTATTTTTGAGGATCGATGTCGTTTTAGTACAGGACGAAACATTTCGCTCAAATAGTGACGGGTCAATTCAGCGTACTTGAAGATTCTAAAGTTTAGAAAAGTACAGCAAGAAATAAGAGTACACTCGACTCGTTTGGAACATATTAAACGACAACATTTACACTTCGTAAGCTTGATTTTGAGTACTGAGGACCCTTTCACTGTGTCCACCTCGACCAGGGCTATCAATAATAGGGTACAATGCAAATATTTGACGGATCACAACACGTACATGCATTCAGAGCCTGCTAGGCCAAAGTATGAAATCTGGAACCTAGATATGATGGAATATCGACATTTTAATGTGCACTGTGGGAGGTAAAACTAACCACCACATTTTGGTCGCTTCGTCAGAACTCCCGCGAAGCTGACCTTAAAGGTGTGACCTTGAGGTCAAACATGGCGGCCTTGCGATGGTGTCGGAAGTGTAGGAGGCAATGGTGGACAGGTAGCTGCGGTCCAGTGGGAGGATATAAAAGCTGTGTGTCGTATCGATAAATGAGCATTTTTTCTTTCGATTCTTCTCCCGTATTTACCGACTGATTACAAAGTGTTTTCGGAGCAACTCAAAGTTGCCGCGCGGGTCCGTTGAAAAGTGAACAAGTTTCGCTCAATTAAAATGCCAGTCAGGTGCTAACGTGCCACAACCCATGCCATTGGTGCGATGATCGTTGTTCCCCCTTTTGGTATCATCATGTAATCGTTTGATTTGGTGTCATATGTAATTGTTTGATTTCTTTACCTTTAGAAATAATACCTTTGGACAGATATACCAGAGACCTCTTGTCTGTCATGCGCGACAGAGTCATCTGGAGGGACTTTATGTAGCGTCACCAGAAAATGGATGACTGAATTGAAATAACCTAGAAATAAAGCATGATCAAAATATCTCAAAGCAATTTTCAGCAATTTAAAATCTGGACCTGTGCCTCCGGTCTATAGACCACTAACATGTCATTGTAAAATCCCCATCATCATCTTGTTCATTATACATTGTATGCGCTCCACAAGTTCCTCGGTAACCATCGCAACCGTGACGCATCAATTCAGTTCCTGTCGAGCAAACGACTTAAAAGCAGTAAACACACAGATCATGGCGAGTTCATATAAATGCCCGCCATTCATTACGACAAAACACCAGACTTACCTCTGCAAAACACAAACATCGCTACCAGAAAACACACAATCTCTATCTTTAGCGACCTTTGAAGACGGTAACATCAGAAAAGATGGATGGTAGGAGCAAAATCCCCGTGTTTTGCAGTAATGAATCGCCTATTGTTTGAACGATTCAACTGTGTTGAACCATATACTCGTACGTGTGTAATTTATATCAATGGGAACTGTTGTTGGAGACGCTATTGATGATTTATCAGCCATCCAATTCATCACGAATATATCTAGATATAATATGAACAGGGCTTCATATTTGTCAACGGGTAAGAGGAGAAGAGTTACACATGCATAGTAAAAGTAGGATGAGTAAGACCTTTGACAAGTGTACCTTTAATTTACTGCTGCTGATGCCCATTCCCATGTACGCCCTATCTTATCGGTAAATCACTCAACCCTGTGCCTTTACATACCCCACATCCCTGTAACAATCAATGAAAAACAGTTGCTTCAGATATAATCTGCAGTTTTTACATGAACATTCTATGTGTACAACTTCACAACTATAGCATTGTTTGCCCTTCCCAACTCCTCATTCCTTTAGCTTATTGAATAACAGACCAGGACAAGTCGTGTATAGATACTACTACCAGTATGTGGCTATCAGATCTAATTATGTACGCAATGTCCACACTGGCGTTATCTTCAGAGGTTTGGGATTATATACTGACCATTACAAAGTTTGATACCGATCTATACACATAACTAATGTACTCCTGGGTAAACATTAGATACTGTCACACTAATACTAGAGTCGTATCAACTGTACAGTCATGTTTGAGTCTTGCTTGGTTAATGCTACTGAATACAATATCCTTTGCTTTGAATTCGATTGTGTTTTAGATACAAACGACTGAAACGACATAGTTGTATGCGGTAGTACTGTGCAAACATGGTACCTACCTCACATTTGTAATGAGTATTACTGGCACTCAGTCAAGCGTTTCCAGACATCTCATTTCAAAAGTCCAAACCACAATGTTTTGATGTTAACATTGCCAACGGCAGTCTTTGGTGTATCAAAGGTTTTTTCTTCCCACCAACAAAAAAGATAAGAAAACAAGAAGCTCTCGACACAGTGTGCCGAGTTTATGTGTATTTACAAGTGCAACTTGGTAACGCTCCATTAGTAGCTGAAAAATCGCTCCTTGGCTTTGAGGTTCGATCATTAAGGGGATCACACTAAGGAATGTTGTCATGATTTACTGCGGGCTCTAATCCGTACGTCAACACCACTGTTTGTTGAGAGTGATCGCGGCATTGCAGTTCAAAAGGCGCGGAACAATGCCTGAAGATTTCTAATATTCTCCGCCCACGTCAAGTTTGTCCTGTTGTGTTATCAAAACTGTTATCATTGCCGGGTTTCAAAAGAATCCTGTTTTGCCTGTGTATTTTTGGGCTGGAGTTCAGGTCCTTGAGAGAAAAGAGTCGAGGTTTAAACACGCCACGATGGCTTGGAGGCGACACAAATGACTCGTTAGCGCAAATACAATTTATGTCCCAGACGTGCGAATTGTTTGTTAGGTCAACACGGTTAACACAGCCCCGGTACTCATACAAAGGCGACAATAGACCACCATCTTAAAATGATGATTGACGTCTTACCTCGACCAATCGTAGCACTGGGATACACTCAACTTAGGTTCCGGTGCTATGGCGGCAGTATTCGCCCTCTGGAACGCTTGGCACCCAGACCTTTAGAATTTACATTTCTCGAGCTTTTCTTGTCCAGAAACCAGTCTGAAACGCGTCTCGGTCATTCGTCTTATTTGCTCGAATACAAAGGTTATTAAAGAAGTGTCAACTTGTTTGAACAAAGCTTAAGATTACTACACTGGGTTCTTATTGTTGCAGTAGTGGCAGCTCAAGCTTCCCCACCTTGCCATGTATACAGGAAAAAATAAACTTGTTTCGATGTGATTTGTACAATCTGGGGAAACAAAACTCTTCTATTACAACAAAGGGATGCAGGAATGTGTACGTAATTGTGGATATAAACAGACAAACAGTCGGTAGAATTAATGCCCTAGTTCCTTCAACAACGTCTCTTGTAGTCGACAGCTAGGCAGACTATAGCCTAAAAACACACGTCTGGCCATGCAATCCCTTCAAAAACCTGGAAGGTAACGTTGAAGGGATTAGGTCACCAGGTCATCTTTAAACCACCATAATCTATCTCAGCCCACTGCAAGTGCCACAATATCTATAACCACCATGGAATTTAAGCCCCCTCTTCGCCGGAACTCAAAGTTCAATACCTTAAGGATGTTTGATCGTCTAGGACTATGGAATATGCTGCATACTATTGAACAGCTTTCATGTCTTAGGTTTCAAAAGTTTTATGTAATAAAAGACTGTACTTGATTGATTGAACAATAGATGTTTCTATGTATATTTGCTGTGCTCATATTTCTTTTAATGTGAAAGCATGTCAGTATTTTGTAAAGCTGCTAGCATGCTATGTAAAGTGTTGTAAAGTTAAACTTTACCAGTTTTAGAGCCGGTAAATAAGGCCTTGGTGTTAGGTGAAGATGACATGTATTTTTCTTCAAACTACAACCCTTAAAGTCAACAACTATTGACATGTATTTCTCATGTCTCTACAGGTGAGAGGGATTTAAGTCTAGCATCGGCGTGGCCCCCGAAGAATGAGGACAATGCGGACCGTTCCAGTGTACTGCACAAAGCTCAAGTGCTTCAACGTCCTTCCTGTCATCACCATGGCGACGGCAGACGAGGAGAAACCGGTGGACCCTTTCTCCTGCCTCCCTGACGAGCTCATCCTCCGGGTCTTCTCCTTCCTCCAGCCGGCGCTGGTGCACCTGCCGCCCGTAGCGCAGGTGTGCAAGCGCTGGTGCGGGCTTTGCCAGGACTCGAGCTTGTGGACGTCTTTAAAGTTTTCCTCCACAACGTTCAGCTCGACGCAGCAAGAGGACGTCTTCTGTAACATCTTACAACGGAGGGGAAACGTGCAAAGAATAGACCTGAGCGCCTGCTGGAACCTGGTGACGGACAGGTATCTAGAGCATGTCGGGAAGAACTGCAGTAAGCTGACGCAGCTGAACATCTCGGGCTGCCGGCGAATCACCGACCGGGGACTGGCTCACGTGGCCAACGGCTGCAAGAAGCTGCGCAACGTCGTCATCCACGCGTGCCCGGAGATCACGTGCCAGGGCGTCGTCTCATTGGCTAAGCAGTGCGTGAACTTGGAGGAGCTGACGATTAGTGACTGTGAGGGACTGTGGCGCGATCCGCACCGGATGCGAACGATCCCGGCCTACTGCACGAGGCTGAAATGCTTCAACGTGGGCTGGTCAAGCGCCTCCCGGGGTATAGTCATCGACTTGGACATTAAACACTTTGCCATGTACTGTACGCAGCTCAGACATCTCAACGTTAGGAGCTCGCAAATCACGGATAATGGTGAGTGTTTATGCTTTTTAATTTCGACTTAATAAAACACAATAATTAGGGCAGAGGAGAAAGTTTAGAAAATTAGAAAGATCTTATATTTTTCGCTAGTATGATGATACATGATTTTTTTATACTAACGATGAAAACTTGAGATAGAGTGAGCTGTCTCATTTGTTTACTTGTGATAAGATACGTGGATTCTAATTCAGACAAAAAAAATGATAGAGGGTGCTACTTCATTTGTTTCACTTGTGCAATATAGCATACATTCTATTACAAATAAATAAACATAACACATTAAAAAGGAGATATAGTACTTACGGAGGCCCATTGTCCTTCTGGGGGGGGGGGGGGCTCAGATAAAATTCCTCACCTTCGAAATTCAAACATTGGACGGGTGTTTTGTGATGACATGACTGCATGAAAAATGTGCATGACGTACAAACCGAAACAGTAAACAACTAGTGACTGAGGTGGATAAAGCGACACCAGCGAGTACCTTCAATACTGCAGTCAATCAGGTACTACAGGTAAAACAGTACTACTGTGCGACATGTAGACAAACAGCACAGGTTAAAAAACAACATAGGTAAATAAAAGATTTACCATCTGCTATATTTAGACACATGTGTATAATCAGGCAAAGGTCAACTGCAACAAGTGCCGACGGCTGTATTTGATTGATTTGGGTAATCAGGGCAAAAGGTTGTGACCTCAGGGTCATACAAGTTGGTGTTTCACTCCCTCCTTTCCGTTTTGTCACGAGTTGACAGAGAGCAATTAATTAAAAGACAAGTAAGTGTTCGTAAACTCACCATTCATCTTCAATGCTGTGTTTAACCGTGGCTAGTATTGCGCAAGTACCCCTCTTCTGAGCCTGGTATACAACCCGCCATATCGTTGTGACCAGCTACAAGAGTCGCCACGGCTATGCTCTACCAAGGAGGCATCATCAGAACGTCCAAGGCTTACAAAGTGCCTTCCTCTGCTTTCGAGATATCCTTGGAGCACGTCTGCGGGCTCCTCTGAGGAAAAATCTTTTTCCTACAAGCATAATCTGTCAAATTTGGCGGGAAGAACTTCTGAGTGTCCAAATTTCCGTTTGACCCCTGTCGTCTGTGGATCATACCAACAGCCGGGGAGGGGTTGGAGATAATAGATACTCCTAGTACCTTAAAAACATGATTTTGTGCCATTTCTATTGATAGATTTAGTTTCTTTCATATTAGCTGTGATGGTATGCAAACATCTGGAAGATGTTTGATCGGAGCAAATAAATAATTTCGTCCTGCGTGTAGGATCCCAATGACCTTTAATCCTGATAACCCGAATCCGTCTAAATAAAGCTGCTGACACTTGTTGCAGTTGACCTCTACCTGATTATCTAAATGTGTCTAAATAGAGCGGTTGGTATGGTAACTGCTTTAGACGGCTACATTGCATTTCCATTCCCATCACAAACTCTACACACTTGCAAAATGGGTATGATAACGATTCAGTTCACAGAGATTACATGCAGTCTTTTCTCTAATTTTCTCTGTGCATGTCTATCTCTTTCATTGCACTTTAAAAAAAGTGCACAGTCATTCTGACTTACATCGAAGATTTAAACTAAATCACCTTGTCCTTATCTGTATCCTCCAGGAATCGCCTACATTGCGCAGTACTGCCGGCTGTTGGAGCACCTGGACCTGGGCCACTGTTTCATCACAGACACCGGCATGAAGTGCCGCTTCCCCCGCCTGCGTCACCTGGACCTGAACGGCTGCTGGCACCTCACAGACAGCGGGCTCAAATACCTGGCCGTCAACAACCCCAATCTGGAGTACCTCAACATTGACTGGTGCTTCCGCATCACGGATAAGGGGATCGAGCATCTTGCCAAGCGTTGCCCGAAGCTGCGCCACATCAGCATGGCGCACTGTTTCAGCGTCAGTAATCGCGGCATCAAACAGTTATCGCAAAACTGCCCGGGCATCGCGGAGCTGAACGTCAGCGGAAACTTCCTCCTGACCGACAAGGCGCTGCGGTACCTAGCGGAGTCCAACACCGTGTCGCTAAGGACGTTGAACGTGGAGGGGTGCACGCGCCTGACGGACCAGGGCATGGGGCTGTTGCTGCAGACGTGTGGGCGGTTAGAGAGGCTGAATGTTCGGGACTGTAGGAACTTGTCCCCTGACGGGATGTGGCTTCTGAATAACAACATCCGCGTGGAGGGACTGTGCCAGCGAGAGATTCCCAGTTTTCTGTGTAGCTGATAGTGACTAGATAGGGTACATAGGGTTTTTTTTTTTGGATGCACAGCGAAGAAAGAACGGCAATAAGGAGGTTCAAGATCCTACGCACACATGTGCAGCGAAATGCATTGTGGACAATGTCATACAAGAAGGTCCAAAACATGCCTGAACCGTTATGCAACTCGAGACAATGGTCGAAAGTCAAAACAAGAGTTGTCTACAAGTTGTCTATTTCCCACAATACATGTCGCTGCGCATGCGTACTTCGAATTGTGAACCCAACTATGTCGACTACTCTAATCTTATTGTGATTTTAGTCAAGATTCACTGCGAGTTCTTGATTTTTTTGGTGATTTGGTGCGTGGTTGTAAAAAGATTACTGTCCTGAAGAAAAAATATATCGCTGTGCGTGCATATGCCATCCATGAACCTAGGTGTTAAACACTATCTAAATTATCTTCCATGTTGGTTGAAGCATGTTTTGTAGAAAGGAACTTCTAGGTACGCTTTATCGTGTATTAATATTTTGATAACTCCTTTTGTATACGTAGTTTCGCATCTCCCGTCTGGGATAGGTTTACCAGCTGAATATTTCGTATTGACTATTTCTGATAGATACAAACCACTTTGCAATGGATATGACGTCATGTCATGTCACCAGTGTAAAACATAAAACAAAAAAGCACTTATCTTAAATAAGTAAGAAAATGGGGCGTATCCTTAAAACGTGAGTGTTCACTAGCTGTCAAAGGCACCTACATGCAGGTGGGTTTGTAAATTATCAATATGTGGAAGCATATGGCGCTGCATTAGGAATATCTTGTTAAGATAGGTAGGTCATAATTGTTGACCAGTGCCTCAAACATAACTCTTACCACTACCGCTCCAGTTTAATGCATTTACTCCGCTAAGGCATTTCTTAATTATTGATAGAATTCACATACATGAAGTATGCAATTGTCCATGTAAGAATTGTCGTTGATAAAGGCAATGGAACAAATGGAGTAAAGTATATGAATTATGATAGATATTGTATTATATCTGACAATCTAAAACCCTGTAAATTACGTGTCCGTAATGGTAATTCAGGTTTGTCATGGAGACAGGGTAATCATCTTTAATTAATGAGCGGTGAAGGTTTGTTTTTATTAATAATAATGCTACACAAATATGATTTTATGGATGGCATGGTCTGGAGACACCAACTTTGATGCGAGAGTGAGAAGATGACTCTTTTTGTAATGGACATTTTACGACTTGTTTCTTGACATTGTCATTTTGCGGTAATTTTACTGAGTGTGGGACTTCTTGCCAATCAATGTCCGTTTTTTTCATGACATGGACAAAAGGTCCTAGGCATTATCATCCATAATATCATGTTTTCGTGGCTTATATAATCCAATCTTCTGTGAATTCTGTCTGTTTCTTAGTGGCATGTGTAATGGGGATTGGTAAAGCAGTGTTCACATCATATGTACGTCAATGCAATACATGTGTAACCTGGTACGGCATACAACTTTAAAACCTTGCAATGGGAATTTAACTTTCTGGGGAAAATATATTTACAAAAAGAAGAATATTGTTCTCGCAAAAGCGACCAGGCTCGAAGAACATTGTACTCTTGTAAACAAAAAGCTGTGAACAATAGAGAAACTTGAACATATTTTCTACTAATATGATGAGACTACTATTAAAGGTTGGAATATTGCCTCGACTATTGCGATTTTAAAAGATTGACATTTTAAGATTTGTTTAAATTTTGTTGTGTTTTTATAAGGCAAAACGAAAGAGGCGAAAAGAGTCGATTTTGTCAAATGTATGAGCATTACTAGTCTACTCTTATAATATCTAGGTACCAACATTGTTTATACATGCTCTGGGGTCAAAAAGTCTTTCTATCAACGTAATCCAGTTGAGAAATTAATACTTGTACATATATGTACACTTCGTAATCAAAAGAGAATGGTGTTTTTTATGTAAATGTGCAAATGGTGTTCTTTTCTGTATATACTAGCTTAAGGTAAATATCACAGCATTCTTTATACATCTAACCGCTGCATTGTTGCCTCTTTCACCCTTTGTTGTACTATGCTTAAGTGTATTTATTTTCGAGAAATTGTTATTTATTAATTGTGGGTGGGGACACATTGCTAAATAAAGCATTCCATTTTCTATCTACTTTCAGTGTGTTTGTCTGATTCTTCTAGTTGGTGAATCAGGGTACAGATTCTTAAAGTAGAGCAATGAAAAATGAAAATAACCAACACATTAATACTGACGATCGCAACAACTTGTAACAAATTGAGAAGTTACGAAGAATTAACATTAAAGAGTTATATGATGCCTCCTATTGAACGATAACTGCACAGCACCAAGGTAACCAGAAGTTGGTACTTAAGCGCCATCTGGCGACTGCTGTTGCATAACAACCTGCCCTACTTCCTGACAAGTGTTTTACTTGTATTGAATATTAACGCACATAGGGTATAGCTTGCGGTGAAAAGCTTACAAAGTTGCCGAGACCCAATCTTATAATGCTAACTATACCAACTATATTTTGGGTAGTCATTTGTGGCGACGTTATAAATGACGAGATTCGTAAATGCACAGTAAACTAAGGTAATATTTGAAAGCAAAGGCATTAGGTTTACCTTCACATTTACATGGTCCACACTAACAAGCTACTGCTCTTTGTATCATTATCCCAACACATTATTCATGTATATGGCGACCAACCCCTTGAACTCTGTCCTGACACTTACTACATCCTGCAATCAAACACCATTGAGTGTCTGCTAGTTCATCAGTAACCATGGTGACAGTCGAATGGTGCAGGTCATTCACCTTTCTTAATATGTATAATTGGGAGAAGACGAAGATAAAGAAGAGGTTGAAACGGAGCAAAAGCAATGATTCTCCTGTGTGGATTCAAAATATGATGAATAATGTAAAATATATCTAGGATGTCAACAACCTTCTTATAGAAGTATTAACCTTTCAAATGGCACTTAATGACCCAGTATGCTTGGTTACTCCACATTTGCATTCTACTGGCCCATTTCCCCCGGCACACCTGGTAATCTGACCTACCGCATTGTCTTGTCACTTTTAAGACTTCCCTCATGCCATCTTACAAGAGAAAAGCATCACACAAAATAAACACCGAATCTTGGTCGCACATTTATACCTCAAGATGGCAACCAAAGTGTGACTTTGAAAAGTCTGTAGTGTTCACAATAACTTCTGCATTATACAATCAAACAAGAGAAGGACTAAATATTGAATGACCTAAATTACGGGTAAGTGGACCCACAATTGTACAATTACCCAACCGTTGTCAAACTGTTAAAAACCGGTCTGACGACATTTTGTAATCTCGATGTTCAGGCATTACTGTGATATATATCCGTCTTCAAAAGACCATGTAAACAAAGACTGTCTCAGATTTCTTTTTCATACTTAAAGAACAACGAAAACGATTGTGCGAGAAATGTTATTGACTATGTCTTTTCTGTGAACAGATGGGTTTCAAACATCGCGATTCTGTAACCGACTTAGGAACGAAATGCTTTTAGTTTGAAGACAACTCTTTGTCTGCATTAAGGTAGACATTATAATATACTTAGTTTTCCCTGTTGATCTAAAAAAGATAAAACTACGAATAAAGCATCACCAGAAACATATTTCTATAAACTTTGTAAAAATATTTATTAGGGTATATACTGACAGTTATATGCCGCAAACCACATCGGCATATCGGTTACACAAAAGTATATATAAACACGGGAAATAAAGTGTCCCTAGTCAAATACATGCTTTAACACATGGTATGTTTAGCTATTTGCTTCTGTCCACATGCGGTTACAAAACTATTTGATCCGCAGTAACATTCGTAGAACAATGTCTTTTCCTATGTTTTTAGAAAGGCTGTCAGAAACCAATTGTCTACAAGGTCTTTTCGTCACTAGATATGTACAACTGAAATGCGTATAACACATACACGACGGCCGCAGGAATGTCCTTATTGTCATGAACCTGCCTTACGATAAACAATTACACGGAATTAACTTCCTTCGTATACTTCTTACAGCGATGGCTTTTACTTCTAGGGGGATAGCTCTAATTTGTAACATAAACTTATGCGATCTAATGTCATTAGAGGCTGTTCCTGTGCAGAAACTTACTGTCTTTGAATTAAAAAACCTTCGCCCATGTTGAAAATCGCAAATCAGCGTTCCCTCCCCCAAATGGAAGACAGCACTGACAGAAATCTGGGAAGGAGGCTAACTCGGAATGCCAAGGACTTGTTTAGCTCAATGATGTAGAAAGTGCAAAGGGCATGCGGCTAACACCTTGTCGAACGGGATGGATTGGTTTCCTATGGTACAATAGACAACAACAACAAAGCTCTGAACACCCACTAATACAGTGAGCAAATTAGACGTAACCGCCAAAAACGTGTCACTTATGATCACATTCTAACGTGGCATGCCGTTTAAGTAGAATTATCAGAGCCTCAGCCATGACTACAGAAAAATCTCACCTGAAAGCACACTCATTCTACGTGTAAGATTAGGAATCACAGTCGCTGCAGTGTACAAGTCACAAAACACTAGATTTGTACTGACAACAAGATATGAGTAAGAAGCATCAAAGATCGACCATGCACTTGATTTATACCAAATACAAAAGATACAATTTGTTTAACACGTATTTACATAAAGACGTATACTGACACAAAGAAGATCCGGTTTGAATTCTCATGAGTTTTGTGTTGTCCGGTGGGACTAATTCATTTAGAATCAATTCCCGCAGCATACATCATGATGATATCTAAGTGGCTGGAACCAAGGACGTTATATGCTGGAACGGATTGTGTCTTTCCTAAACAATTATAAAGAATGGCCATTTCTAAATTCGGCTCTTAAACGTCGTCAGTCCTTTCTCTTCTGTTGTGTCAGTGTCTTGATCCTTGATCCTGCCACTTCGCATCATTCAACTGACAGAGTTTAACCCTTGTAATAAGGAGCTCTAGTGGTGCTATAGGGAAGAAAAAGTCCTTGGTTGAAACGTTGAAATCTGTTGCTCTGTCCGGCCTCCGCAGACGACTCTGTCACAGACTCGTTCTACTGGAACTTCTAGTCGGGGTCAACTGGCCTCCATGTTTTGACTGTTTGTTTTTAAAATTGTCAGACAAGCTATAAAAAAGCATAGCCATAGTCTCCTATTGTGGCGGTGGCGAGTCTGGTTCTTTTTTCAGCTTCAGATCCTCTTCTGTCGTTAGCTGAGGTTTTGTCAGGTCGTGGACGTGCCTTTCCAAAGCGGGCTGTCCCTGTTGTTCTTCTTGCTTCTGGCTCGTGAAGGCCTCGGCGATCTTACGGTAGCGGTACAGCATGAGCAAGGAGATGTACAGGACCACAGCGAGCCGGCGGTGTCGGCACATGACGGGGCTGGACACCGGGTGGAAGCGATGGTCACAGTCGTCACACAGACACAGCGCCATGGACTGGTTATAGGCGATGCAGGCCGGGTCCAGGCAGACCCACGTCGCTACCCCGCCGCACCCGCCGCACGAAAACGACCGCGCCTTTTCGTCGAAGTCGTTCGCTCTCTTCAAGATCCACTCTGCGCGGGAGCCCTGGTAGCTGACTTTATCTCCTCTTTCCATATCTCAACTTTGCAGGATCTGTGTTCAAGAAAAAAGCACACCGAAGCGCTGTTTGCGGAACGAGAAACAGTGGAAAGGAGCGGCTGTTGCGTCCGTCCGATCTACGAACCGGTTTTCTGATTCTGTTGGCGCGTCTCCAGCCCTGCAGAACCGGTCCGGCCAGTCGGCACCAAGCTGGCTTACCTCACCTGGCTACACATTTGTTTACATATGCAGGTGTTTGAGGGTGTGCAAGACGTTTCAAAGTAGATTAGGCTATAGAAAGTAAATCTTATGAATGACATCCACGCGCTCATAAATTTTCGCCTGACTTAAAAAAAAAAACTTAAGAGATGGTCAACATGACGCAAAATTACTAAATGAGCTGATACGTTGTGTTTTAGCTTACTAATTGTATTTGATTTGTAGAACTGACACTTGGGAGGTATCCAGGATTGTAGTTGTAGAAGTGAAACTAGATGGATAGTTGTAAAAGTGGCGCCAATCATCATCATCGGTCGACGTGTTTACACACGACGCGGTTATACCCGGGGACATACGGTACCCTCTGGCTAGCTAATTACAAGACGGGGATGCACCAGAACTTTTACTACACCAGTACATGTATTTAATATAAGAATGAATACATTGGCTGTGGTATAATGTACCCTGTGTACTTGTTACAATGTAGTTCTTGTTACAACGTTGTCTATTTTGAAAAATAGCCATCTTGCATTTTATACCCATCTTGTTCGTTTTTTTGTGCCCTATCTCACTATTTTTGCAGTCTGAAGAGGATGCCATCCATAAGATTTACTTGCTGTGGTTAAAAGAAAGGCAAAAAATAGAGAGAAGAACAAAATCATAGAACATCCTGATTCTAGTCATACCTTTATCTTTTTTATTCAATCTATTTATTTGTTTCTGAACCAAAAAACGCGTACCATACATTACATATATTACGAGCTGGCGTGTTTCAGACCCCACCTAGCGGTTTTGCCTCAACCTGCACGCAATAGTGGTCAGACAAGTGAAAACAAAGGTGCGTTCGGTCTTGTGCCAGGACCAGGAATTATTTGCACTTGATTGCATCTGATCAACTCGGCCTTGAATGGCAATAGGGTAGGGGCCAAATCAAGAAGAGAGGTGGTATTCGTCATACCAATGAGGTTGAATTTAACCTCCGCGGCCATACGCACAAGAATGGGTGAAAGAAAGGATATCAGACAAGACAAGACAAGATAATCTCTCAAAGGTAACCGCGGTGCCCTTCCCAATACGAGCCTTTGCCTATGGTCTTGACAAAGTAAGAACGTTACATTATTGCAACTTCAAAAAGCATCCCCCCTCAATGGAAGCAATATGGTATAATCTGTATTAGTGTATACCTTACCCGTCATATATGTACACAAAACCAGGTCGGTCAACAAAGTAAATAATGACAAATAATCCAACATGAAGGCTCTACAAGGCATTTCTCTCGCCCTGAGGTTTGTGGGTTTTGTCGTGGTCTTTGTTACCACGCGGGCTGTCCGAACGGTCCTGGGTGTTCTGTCTCCCTCCCTGCAGAGAAAGATGGACATCCATATAGCCAAACGATCTCAGATGTGTGACTCTTCCCTAGCGATGGAGGACTACAGCGATCTGGTAGGTAAACATTAATGTTGAAGGGTGGGTGGCTGCGTGTGTGTGGTGTTTATGTGCGTGTTGTGTTGTCTTTGGATACATTCAAACTTAAGTAAACACAATAAGTATAGTGAAATAGATCCGATGAATTGAAAACCCATTAGAACTGCAGTACTGTGACCAAAGACACAAACAGCATGTTCGCTAATTGTAGCGATTGTGAGCGGTAAGGTTGGACATTGGACCCTTAGGCTGCGGTCCAACTTGTGTTGCAAGGTCATGCCCGTAGGAATCAAGTGGTTTCTCACCTCAAGTGGTTTCACAGAATAATAAACATGGTTGGGTGCCAACAGTGGCCTTTGCAAGAATGTATGCGAAACTAATAAAAAAAAAGACACTGCTAACCAGATGTATTTGCCAACATCTTGCATTTATAATGCAAAGTCGACAACCCTGCGGCCGCCATATTGTAGCTAGCCCAGCACAAGAAACATGACTCCCCAGAACCTGCAATCATATCAGCTTTCCTATCACTTTACATTGATTCACAATCACAATTAACACTGGCTTAGATTACATAGTCTCCCAAGTGACAGATTTGTAAAGAAAGCATATATAATACTAATGTTGAGCTACAACAAGACTGGGCTATAAGTGTACAACACATGTTATGTAGACATGGTTTCCAAAATGTTTGGCTTAACCATGCCGTTAATACCGACTATTTTGCAAAGAATTACCAAAACAAAGCAGTACCGAAAACGAGAACGAGATTTTGAGATTTTTTTTTAAAATTGAACTGAGAACTTGATGAATGTTTATGTTGTTCCAGCTCTTCACGTCCACCTCTTTCTGGACCATGTGGGAAAGCGAAGTGATGAAAGATCTCCAGTGTGAGACCAGGGTGGGAGGGAAGTCTCCTGACGCTCCGCTCCTGCACATGGACGGACTCACACAAGCACGGCTGATGGACTTCGCTAAGAAAGGTGTGTATTTGTTAACTTATTTATCCTAATCACCAAAAAACAGGTGGTGTTACCTTTACTAGCCCTCGCCCCGACATAAAAATGCAATGATACAGATTAATATACTGATAAAAGACGACATATTCCATCAGAGACTGCGGAGCCCTTACAACCTGGCAAGGACCGCACTTACGAGGGGCGGTCAATAAGTAATGCCCCTGACCCACTTCCAGTCGTCTGATCTAGATGAAATTTTGTATGTGTAATGATTCATATCTTCATAGGTTATGTTGCAAAAAACAACTCTGAACTAATTGTGGTTTCTGATTTACTGGTGTTTGAACTGAGTCAGGTGCGAAATGGACCAGGTGTGAAATGGAACCAGTTGAGTATCGCGCAGTGATCCGGTTTTTGTATTTGAAAGGACGCACACCAAAGAAGACTTTTGATGAAATGAAAGAAACTTATGGTGATGATGCCCCATCATATGACCTTGTAAAACGCTGGCATCCTAAATTCAAACATGGCCGGAAGTCTGTGGAAACAGCTCCCAGACCTGGTCGTCCCTCTTCTGCCATTGATGAGGCATCTGATGGAGGACCAACCTGGGTGTCCTACAAAAACGGTGTCCTGAGCTGCATCAAACGATGGGAGAAATGCATAACTCTGGGTGGTTTCTATGAAGAGAAAGACTAATAACTGTGCCAAGTTTCATTAATCTCCTGCTATGGAAAATGGGTCAGGGGCATTATTTATTGACCGCCCCTCGTACATGCAGTAGACCAGGTACAGAGGTTATCGAACACAAAGTGATTTCTGAATCTGTCAACAGCAGGATTTCACAAGAAGTGTAGATTAACTTATTACTTGGCGGTTTACCAGTTGGTTGATAAGGTGATGATAAGTTTTACCAAATAGGTATGGAATAAGCACGGTTGTCTGTCTTGGTCAAGAAAGATGAAGGATCCTAGCATAACTGGCAAATTTACAGAGTAGAAAGTACATACTAGTATTTTTTTTTATCCCTCGCTGTGTTTCTCCAATTGTCCCAGGGCGCCCCCTTGTGGTGAACTTCGGCAGCTGCACCTGACCCCCGTTCATGGCGCATTTGGCCAAGTTTAACGACATGGTGGCCGAATTCGCCGACAGGGCCGACTTCCTGACGGTCTACATCGCCGAGGCGCATGCGTCAGACGGCTGGTCCTTCAGAAACAACATCAAGATCAGGTCGATTTATTCAACTGTTTCACATACAAATGTAGCTTAATGTAGAGATACACCCCATACGATAATACTACAGCCAGGACCGTTCTTTTCTATTTAAACATTCTGTCAGGCTTTTTTCGAACAATTTGGCACTTTTTCATTGGAATGGCATAAAGTTAACGTCACCGCCTCAAAAGTGTTGAAGCTTGAAAACTACTAACATAACACAAAGTAATGCAGGTGACTTGTTACTCCGTTACCATAGTGATATCGTATTTTGTCCTTTATAATCCACGACCACGGTCATCCTTCTATTCTACAGTATTATCCAGATAAGCAAAATGAAAAGTAGATTTGGTTTACCTCCCCATGACCGCATCATAATGTAAAGGATAATCCAGATTACTTTGCCTTAGAGATACTCTGCAGACAAAGACGATTAACGCGAGGGGCCAACATTTGCTAGCAAACGTGAAATGCCACTTTTTCCTGTCTTAATTCCAAAGTGAATTAAACACCAAAGTTTTAAAATTAAATGGCTAGATAATGATCCAATGTAAACATTACTTTTATTGTTGTTTTATTCATTATTATTTTCAGGAAACATCAAATATTGGAGGAACGTCTGACTGCGGCAAAAATGTTGGTATGTATGTTTGTATGTCTGTGTGTATGAATCGAGAGAGGGAGGGAGGTGAGAGATTATAATGAGGTGAGGGATTATAATGTAGGGAGGTAGTAATCTCCAAGCAGATCCTACGGTAGCATAAGACAGTATCA
>NC_049993.1:5759649-5774493 GCF_000003815.2 Branchiostoma floridae | reverse complement strand
CTACCGTAGGATCTGCTTGGAGATTAGGGAGGTAGCGAGGCAATGTTGATGGCAATGTTGTTGTTGTTGACGACATTATCACTGTCGTTGAAGTGACCGCCGCCATCTACGGTGTTTCTTTTAATATCTTGAAGTTTGTCGTTGCCATCTATTTCACTCTTTATGTTGCTAACGCTATAATTGTTGTTGTTATAATAATTGTTGTTGTTTACTTCTCGCCAGGCCGACTCCAACGTATCCGGTCCGCTATTGGTGGACACTATGGATGACGTAGCCAACCGGAAGTACGGGGCGTGGCCTGAGCGGCTCTACATCCTGTTGGACGGGAGGGTCATGTACAAGGGCATGCCGGGACCGCAGGGGTATCACGTGCACCAAGTCAGAGACTGGCTGGAGAAATATCTAAGGAACAATTAAATAGCTTCCAACAGTGTCTTAAACTAAACCCTTGGTTTCACAAGTAACACATCGATATTCTGTGACGAATTTATGTTTCTAATGTTAAGTTTTATTGTGCATTGTTTGTTTGTTGGTTGGTTTAGGATACCCATTAGTAACATGCATCTTAGTTACTTGAAACTTGAAACTTTATTACAATCAACTTTGCAGCCCCCATAGGGGCTGAATTGCATTGATTTTACACAACATATCATAACACAAAATAGCACTTCAGTCACCAGCGTTATACATATTGACAATTTGAGAAAGAAGCGAGATATCAATATAAAATCTTAAAACATATTTACATCAACATTTAGATAAAGCTTTTTGGGCTACTATTTTGGGTTACTATTCTTCCTGGAGTCCTATACTACATACAAACATAAATACCTTTATTATTACAGATTTACTCATAATTCTACCTCATCGGGCTCAAATGAAATTACAGGCAGTTGGGCTTAGTATACAATTGCTTAGTAATCCTGACATTGCGAATTAAGATAAAATATCTCATGGGTCTGAATTCTAACACGTTGTCGACATTTAAATGAGATCCACTGCGTTTGTATATTTTGGTCCGTTTCAGATGATACCTGAATATGTCTTTGTAATAACATATTCGACAAAAATTATCCATATATAACGTTTTATATGTTGTTAAGAGTATTGAGGGATGGTTTGGTCTAAATGCCCATTCGTTACGACGAGAACGCCACATTACATGCATCAAAGTAAAGGACTTGTGGAACATATGAAGGATAAGGCCGTCCCTCGTCTGAGAGGTCTTGTCTGGAGATAAATCCAAAGCCCCTGCAATACTGTATAAGATGTGTAGAGGTCGCTGTCTTGTGTACTTATACGTCATTTTGAGACGTAAGATTGGACATGTACTATAAAATAAATGAGAGGGTTTATTTTTTTACAGTGAGGTAATGATATGATGTTACTGCATTGTTGTAGCTAAATGAAGGCTGTGCTCACGGCGGAACAAACTATATATAACTATATAACTGTCTTATGTGTGTGTGAGAGAGAGAGAGAGAGAGAGAGAGAGAGAGAGAGAGAGAGAGAGAGAGAGAGAGAGAGAGAGTTACACACAGTCATAAATCCTCAAAGGGTCTGATTACCTACCAACATATCGGGAATTCTATGAATAGCTTTTTGACCGATTCCATTGACAAAAGTCAATCCAATGATTCCTTCTGCTGTGCCCTACACTCAGACTAGTTGGAACTAGAGTTCCACGAACACATACCTTTGCCAAATAAACCAGGTTTGTTATGTAGAATGACGTCTGTAGACAAATCGTTACTCATTTCATTTCAAGATTATATGCTTGGAGTTGGTTTATAAAGTTTCGGCATTGATTATGCAAATTAGATCCCAAGTTACAATTAATTGATATCAGCATACCAAAAATCATGATGATCCTTTGATCCATTCTTGAGTTATTCTCTTTTCAAGTCTTTTAATACACCTCTTACTCTCTTCCCTCTTTCTCAGTTACATATGTGACAACTTTGAAAGTACTATAATGGAATGCTGTGGATTTATGAACTTTTCCTAATCAGTTATACAAATTAGCTGTTAATTTGCATAATAAGTATGACATTATATAAGTCTTCACTTAGGCTATTTACATGCCAAAAATCATGACGATCCGTCAACACGTTCATATTTTCTCATTGATTATGCAAATGAGGTCATCATTTGCATGATGAATATGTACTGACATTTCTCTCTTTCTCAGCTACATATGTGACAAGTTTAAAATCCTATCATGGAATGTAGTGGATTTATAAAATGTCCTCATTAATTATGCAAATTAGCTGTTGATTTGCATAATTGGTATCTCATTATGTATGTCTTCACTTACAGTCTCGGACCGGAGTTTCTTTTATAATTTCGGAGGTTGGCGGACAGCCTCAGGCCGAAGGGCTACAGTTCCGCTAGTAAACGTAGGACGCGAAACTTAATCAATATGGTGGAAAGCCGTTTACTGCGTATTTCTGACAAACCTATTGGTATCGTCTGTTGTCTCTTTATTTTGGGTAGAAAATGTAGTAAAATTTTAATTTTGGACCCGAAAACTATCATTTTTTAACACTTTTTTGATCAAAGCTGCTTGGGAAAAACGAATTTTCCCAGGATAACGGCCTACGTGGTAGAGAAGCTAAATTCTTCATGTTTGTGTAAAATGAAAATAAAAAAATTCCATGTGATAACTTTTTTGCAATCTCCGATGACGTCATTTCTTCGAAATCGCGTGAAAAACGATGCTATTTGGGTCATCAGGCGAACAAACCGCATCACCGTTGCAGCGGACTAATACAAAAATGGTTTCGCTGGCCGACCAACTACTCCTCGCACAAAAACAATACAAACCACGGGCTTTTCAGGAAATACGACAAATTTATGCTCAGCTATAACGATCACCAAGCAATAGGGAGCAAAAGTTAGGGAGACAACAGTGCACTTCCGGCCTATTACACCACCCTTCCGCCAACTCCGGTCAGATTTGAACTCCGACCCGGAACCTTACGCTACCTACATACCAAAAACCCTGATGATCCGTCAACATCTTCATATTTTCTCATCAATTATGCAAATGAGATCATCATTTGCATAATTGATATCTATTGACATTTCCCTCCTTCCCAGCTACATATGTGACAAGTTTCAAAGTCCTATCATGGAATGCAGTGGATTCATAAACTTTCCTCATTAATTATGCAAATTAGCTGTTGATTTGCATAGTTAATAAGTCAACACTCATTCTATCTACATACCAAAAATCATGAAGATCCGTCAACACGTTGTAGAGTTATTCTCGTCCAAAGTTTGAAAGGAAACCGGCGCCTGCAGTTCCAAAAAAGCCGCTAGGGGGCCCAAACTCACAGCCCTTACTCTCTGCCCCAAGGGCTATCTACCACTCAAAAATCATGACCACAGCATGTCCAGAACACGAGAAATAAAAAATTGAGTTTCCGCTGCAGTACCTTAGCAAGCCGCTATGGGGCCCATTATCGAACTTGACCTTTGTTTTCCCGACCCCTACCCACCTACCAAATATCATCAGGATCCATCCAAGGCTTCTTGAGTTATGTTGTTCACACACACACACACACACACACACACACACACACACACACACACACACACACACACACACACACAAACATACAAACACGCCCAAAACATAACCTTAGCCATTCTGGCAAAGGTAAAAATCCGTTGTGCCCTTCTGGAGTTTACTGAAGTTACCGTTTTAAGTGCACATTGTCTTCTAAATGACCGACACAGGCAAACCACACAATTGCTTTATTTTGTGACATACCGTCGTTTATTTCACATTCAGACAAACAGTACTGAGCACTGGGAATATGACATACATTCCCTTCACAGTAAAACGCCCCCTACCTATGACATATAGCACTGCAAGGACTTTGGACTTTTATTCTTCCGGACAAGACCTCTCAGACGAGGGACGGTCCCATCCTTCATACGCTCCACAGAGTTCTCCATAGTGCTGTATGTATATGGTATCTTTCTATTGATGAGTTTACAGCTATACATAAAACAGCTAACAAGGGAAAATCAAACAAGACATGTAGACAGAATATGTGACGGTCCTAGTCTCCACCAGACTGACTACGCTAATTTGCCAAGGGAGTTTTGCTACCGGGGTTTTTATTTTCACGCAGGGAAATGCTATTTTCTAATTAATTGACTCCCCTGGCCAATTTCTGAATGTTTTGCCAACTTCTGCGATTTGTACCCCCATAGGAAGGCCTAGAGGGGGCTACATATGCCCAGCGATAGTTGACTATACACACAGCTACAGTCCCACCCATGTATAGAACACCGTGAAAACTTTGTGAACATTCTATTTCCGGAGAAAACCTCTCAGATGAGGTACGGTCTTCTCTTTCATGGGCTTCACAAGTTCTCCACAGTATCGTATGACATCGGTGATCTAATGTTGTAACGGGCAGACATGATGGGCAAGACTAAGAGAAATACTGAAAACTGATAGGCTATGTGACATTACATTGAGCGTAACATACAGAAAACCTACGGATGGCAAATTTCCTGGTTAGTCCTTATCTAATGAATTGATCTATTTTTTGTTTACTAGCTGATTACACAGTCGGACCGATGGCACATGAAATAGTTAAACACATTATCCCTGAGTATCTGTTGGCATAGAAAGACATACATTAAGTGTAAGTGATAAATTAGTCCTGTAAGTAATCCCGGACTTGGTGCATGTTTACAGATATGTTTTTCAATGTAAGATATCACTATGATTAAATCTGAATTATTGTTTGTTGTGAACCACAAGTATGAACCTTAGAGTATGATTTGAGTTAACCCTGTAGATATTTCTCCAGCCAGTCCCTGACTTGGTGCACGTGATACCCGTGCGGTCCCGGCATGCCCTTGTACATGACCCTCCCGTCCAATAGGATGTAGAGCCGCTCAGGCCACGCACCGTACTTCCGGTTGGCTACGTCATCCATGGTGTCCACCAATAGCGGACCAGATAGGTTGGAGTCGGCCTGGCGAGGAGTAAACAACAATAACAACAACAATAACATTGATAACAATGATATTGTGATGTATCAATGATCTTTTGGTTTTAACACAACCTAACTTGCGTATAGGCGGCAGTTTTATCCAATATATAACAAGCAAGAGCTACATGTATCTAACACCCCAAAATCATGATCATACCTTGTTCAGAACACGAGATATGAAAATATCAAAAGTTCCACTACAGTACCAAGGGAAGACGCTAGGAATCAAACTGAATGTCTGCCTCCTTTCCTCTAAAACTTAAAACTTACCAACATCTTCGCTGCAGTCAGGCGCTCTTCAAGTGTTCGATGCTTTCTGAAATCACCAAGAGATATAAGAAATGCAACCACAGCAAAAAATCTAGGCAAACATATAGTATATAATTTTTTAATCATAACCTTAGTTTTTATGTCTATAAAATCAGTAACCAAATACGATTAAGGTAACCCTATCTATCCTTAGGAAGTATGGTGATTGTCAGCACATATGATCCACCTCACAGTTGATTAGCTAGACCTGAAAGCCGGAAATTCACCTTCTCAGATGTGGATTTAATATCACACCATCCGTTTTGTTTGTTATGAATACCTGTCATTCGTTTGAGCCATCTGTAATCCCTTCATCTCGATTTTTCTTAAACCGATTTGAGTAAGATTCCCAAGGATCAGTCCGAGCTTAGAGTCAACCTATTAAGTAGAGCGTTCTTTAAAGTGATATAAAACTTTTCTTTATCCTGTCGGTAAAATGCATTTGTATTACAGAAGCTATAAAGGCAGCATAGGCTGATTGTAGATATCTAACATAGAATACAGAACTCTTGTTACAATTTGCATTTCATCAACAAGTGAAGCATCTAAATTAAGCTGATTAACGACGAATGGTGTTGGGATATGGCCTGTGTTTCAGTTCCATGGCTACATCACGTCGGGCATCTTTGTAACGGTAAGCTATAATCACCTGATCTTGATGTTGTTTCTAAAGGACCAACCGTCTGACGCATGCGCCTCGGCGATGTAGACCGTCAGGAAGTCGGCCCTGTCGGCGAATTCGGCCACCATGTCGTTAAACTTGGCCAAATGCGCCATGAACGGGGGTCAGGTGCAGCTGCCGAAGTTCACCACAAGGGGGCGCCCTGGGACAATTGGAGAAACACGACGAGATATATAAAATATGCAATAATAAAGCCCAATGCAATAATAAACTCCACGTGCTCTCCGTCCCAAGGGCTATCTACCACTCAAAAACAACGGTCGTAGTATGTCCAGAACTCGAGGTATCAAACCCGGAAGTTCAGCTGCAGTACCGTAAGCCGCTAGGGGGCCCAAATCTGATCATTTTCAGAACTACCCACATACCAATATCAAGACAATCCATCCAGGCCTTCGAGAGTTATATTGTTCATCCACACACACACACACACACACACACACACACACACACTCACACACACACACACACACACACACACACACACAAACACACACAAGCACACACACACACACACTTTCCTCATTTATCATGCAAACGAAAGAAAAAGCTCACAGCTACGAGCAGGTGGCATGCCAAGCTACATACGACCCTCTACATACGACCCTCTTTCCCGGAGTTACAAAACACTGACTAGGTCACCAGCTCACCTTTCATGGCGAAGTCCATCAGCCGTGCCTGTGTGAGTCCGTCCATGTGCAAGAGTGGAGCGTCAGGAGCCTTCCCTCCCACCCTGGTCTCACACTGGAGATCGTTCACACGGCCTTCCCACATGGTCCAGAACGAGGAGGACGTGAAGATCTGGAACAACATCACCATTTACAGTACCTTTTGGCCTTACTCAACATACAGTTTGTTTATTTGCTTGTTTATTCAATAAAGCTCAAATCGACCCGCAGTTCGCTTTTCATTGAGGTCATCAGGGAAGATGCTTCGTCTAGTCTACAACTGTCCATGGTGGAAACATACTACAAACAAACAGTTGTACGGACCACTACCAAAAGTCTCTACAAAAGTGAAACAGTGTCGGCTGTGCCTTGCGGGTCACGTGGCTCGAGCCAACGAACCAGCTGGTAGACTCTTGTTGTGGTCCCCCGACACTAAGAGAAGAGTCGGCCGTCCAAGCTCAACTCTTAAGAAGCTCATTGAGGATGAAACAGGACTGGATGGGAAAGGTCTTCTCTCTGCGATGAAAGACAAGCAGTTCTGGAGGACTAACTTCGTTTGCCCCGCCACTCAAGAGGAAGAAAGATGATGATGATGATGATGATGGAAATGGTAAGAGCCAGGCAAAATATGTATCAGACTCAGAGGTACAGTTGACATCATTTAAAGTCCTAATAAGTCTATACGCATATTTTACACATACATGGTACAAAAAAACAACAGAGAGTGCTGCTTAACATAATCTGATGGTTCATTGCGTTACCTCTCCTTTGTTCATATATCGAGATTTTTTTAGGAAACCACACACACCCATGCATCCGCGGATGTCATCCACTTAAGCAACATTTTGCGGCCTCGGAATAAAAACTGGACTGTCCTTTTTCAGATTTTCAGTCTTTCACAAAATCCATCGTGTATAATATGCATAGCGTTTTGTTTATCGTCTGCCTCCTAGGTTACATCAGCACTAAGATTGTGGCAGCTGTACACAGATTTTTCAATCCTATTCTATACTTTGGTGCACACATATACCATTGGTGCACTGGCTATTGGAACTGAATTCTCTGTGTGCTCTTCTAATGTTAAGATGTCAGTTTTGCATGTGACGCGTCCTCTAACTAACCTACTTGTCTTACTTCGGAAAAAAAACAAGACACCAGGACGAACGGGTGTTTTCCCAGATGACCAGAGGTAGACATACACTGGAATAAAACTGACTCTACGGCGTTTCCTCAAAAGTTACAGATATGATTTTTGAATGCATGAATCGTGTACAAGCGAGATGTTTTGTTATGCCCTGTGGTTAAGCGATGAGGTTTAGTGCGTATCAAATCTCAGTATGCTCGGCTCAGCCAGCTGTTATTGTGGCATTTTCATCATTCGCATAACCATCTTCAAGCTTGACCCTTGACTAAACAGATTGCTATCAAATCTTGCTTAAAGGTACCAGGTAAAGCACGTCGCCGATTGACCAATTGGTCAATAAAACACCATTGGAGCCATTATGAAGAGTGTGCAAATATACATCCCATTATATAGCTGGACCTGACCCGGATAAGTGGATATTACCTACCAGATCGATGTAGTCCTCCATCGCTAGGGAACTCTCTTCCATCTGAGCCTGCTTCGCCATATGGTTGTCCATTTTTCTCTTCAGTGGGGGAAACAGAAAACCGACAACCGTAGTGACAATCCGCATTAGCGCGAAGAAAATGACAAACCCCACAAAATGGAAGGCGAGAGCAACGCGTTGCATCGCCTTCATTTTGGGGAAGAATGTTTTCATGTGTGCATATAACCTGTATGGAAGATAATTATGTACGGGCGGATGGACAGGGCAGACTATTCCAAATTGCCTGAGTGGGGGACAAAGCAAAAGGAATCAACATTTCTTTTTTGTACCACTGAATTCCCTGTGGCCTTTGTCAATGGGATTCGAGGCTCAAAGAGCCATTCATAGACTACTTCCCGATATGTTGGTAGGTGATCAGATCATTCGTACTATCTCTGAGGATTGATGACTTTGTGTAAATATCTCTTTCTCTCGTTGTTAACATAATCACATAATCATATATACTCATGTCGGCGGCCAGGAAGTCACGAAGAGTAGTACGTAAGGTGAGTCTTCGAGCAGGTGTTTTGAGATTTGATTCCATTTATTAGCTTTATAAATACACGCAAGCAGGGCTACCCCGTCTAGCCAAGGGCTATTCCAAAGGGGCTATCTATGGTATCCATGGTGACTGAACAGTATGCCATATGCTACAATATAGCAAGGAGGTAACATAAAATCCTCATTAAATAACCTCATTGAATATAACCAAGAGGTTTCAATGCTAAGCACATAATGTAGTAGCATAACATATATATTTTTTCCGCCGCGAGCACAGCCTTCATTTAGCTGGTAACACTGGTTGTTACTGTTGAAGCTGGTGTGTTACGCCGAAGGGCGGTTATACCGGCTATATTGATACAGATACAGATAACACTGCAGTAACATCATATCATTAGCTTACTGTAAAAACTATAATTTGTTACATGTCCGATCTTGCGTCTCAAAATGGCTGACGTATAGTACACAAGACAGCGACCCCTACACATCTTATACAGTATTGCAGGGACTTGGGACTTATCTCCGGACAAGACCTCTCAGAAGAGGGACGGCCTTATCCTTCATACGCTCCACAAGTCCTTGACATTGCTGTACGTCACTGCATAAGTAATATCGCGGTAGAGTCGTAATAAGAGCGTCGTAAGGGCATATAGACAAAGAAACATATACGGACACCTTTTGTCAGATATGTACAATGTAATTACAACCTTAATTAAGACATATTTAAAGGTGAATTGAACTCAATTATATAACCGCAGTGGATTTCATTTGGATGATGAAAAAAACACATAAAAACATAAGAATTCAGGCCCCTGTGACATCTTATCCTTGTTGTTCTCAATGTCAGGATTGCTTAACAATAAATGATTATGTATCTCAATTATCTGTTATTTCATTTGAGGCCGGTAAGGTAGAGCTATGAGTAAAATCTGTAAGGTATTGATGTTTGTATATAGTATAGGACTTCAGGAAGAATACTAACTAAGTTAAGGTAAGGTAAACAAACCAACAAACAAACACACAGTGCACAATAAAACTTAACATTAGGAACATGAATTCGTCACTGAATATCGATATGTTGTGAATATAAGGGTTAAGTCTAAGACAATACTGCTTAATTAACTTGATAAGTTATTTAATTGTTCCTTAGATATTTCTCCAGCCAGTCCCTGACTTGGTGCACGTGATACCCGTGCGGTCCCGGCATGCCCTTGTACATGACCCTCCCGTCCAACAGGATGTAGAGCCGCTCAGGCCACGCCCCGTACTTCCGGTTGGCTACGTCATCCATAGTGTCCACCAACAGCGGACCGGATAGGTTGGAGTCGGCCTGGCGAGGAGTAAACAACAATAACGACTAAAGGCAACAATTATAATGCTAGCAGCATAATGAATAAAAACAATAGCACAGATGGCAGGACTTTAAGAGAAAGAAAACGAAACATTAGATGGTGACGATCATTTCAACAACAGTGATAATGACGTCAACAACAACAACATTGCCATCAACATTGCCTGTCTATCTCCCTACATTAATTAAATCCCTCCCTTCCTCGATTCAGACACACATGCATACAAACATACATACCAATATTTTCGCTGCTGCCAGACGTTCCTCCAATTTTTTATGCTTCCTGAAAACAGTAAAAGTAACGCTTGAATGTGATCGTTATATAGCCATTTTAAACATTTGGTACTAACTTCAATTGGGATTAAGACAGAAAAGAGAGTTTGCTAGCAAATGTTGGCCCCGCTTCAATCGCCTTTGTCTGCATGGTATCTATAAGGTAAACTAATCTGGATCATCCTTTACATTTTGATGAGGTCGTGGGGACCAATTTTGCTTTTGATTTTTCTTCTTCGGATGACACTGTAGGCTAGTGTAATGGCAGTGGCTTGCTTCAGGGAAAGCAAAATACGATGTAGCCTGTGTTTACACAATCTCTCGCTGGCTGGGGTTAATGACCAATAGCAACACTATAGGGCCGGCCGCGAGGAGCGCGATTTTAGTCAAGCTAAATACACTGTAGCTATGTTGACGACAGTAACAAATCATCTGCATCACTTTCTGTTGTGTTAGTAATGTCCGAGCAGATATTGGGGGAGGGGGCAGTGACGTTGACTGCTATTTTTTCCATTTCAATGAAAAGGTACTAACGAGTTAAAAAAGAAGCCTGGCAGAATGGTTCGTCAAATAGAAAAACGGTCCTAACTGTAGTATTATTGTATGGGGTGTACCTCTAGTATACATCGAGCTACAGTCGTATGTGAAACAGTTGAATAAACCGACCTGATCTTGATGTTGTTTCTGAAGGACCAACCGTCTGACGCATGCGCCTCGGCGATGTAGACCGTCAGGAAGTCGGCCCTGTCGGCGAATTCGGCCACCATGTCGTTAAACTTGGCCAAATGCGCCATGAACGGTGGTCAGGTGCAGCTGCCGAAGTTCACCACAAGGGGGCGCCCTGGGACAATTGTAGAAACGCCACGATTAAAAAATGTACAACCATACGTTCACGTTCTAAGTAGTGATAAATTTCGTTTAAGAACACATCGTTGTACTGTTCAATAATAAGCCTCGAAGTTCTTCAACAGCAACAGTTTCTTTTCCAGGAACTCTCAATGGCTACTGTTTTCCTCCTGTACACAACATGTCTTCCAGTCTACAAAGCCAATGTTTATACCGCTATTTTCCTCACCCATTAACTTAGTTCATTGCCTAAAGGAGGTCAAATGGCCTTGCTTTGAACAAGTCCATTAGAAAACCTTTATCAACACCGTGTTATCAATGTATACAGTATTCAAAAGTAACCGAACACTAAGCAACCCACTTTCACTAGACAGTAGACCAAGACTACTGGTCCAGGAATAACCAGCTCAATAGTTCAACATGCCAACTAACTGTAACAGAAACTTTTAGCTCACCACTTTTGTCCTGTTGTACGCCTTTCTTGATTAAGTCTATCAGCCATGGTTACGTCATTACTGTTGGTTAAAAATCTTATCATCCAATCAAACAACTACAAGTTAATAAATGCACTTGTGTGGTCATTATGATAAACAAATAAACAGATACACACCTTTCATGGCGAATTCCATCAGCCGTGCCTGTGTGAGTCCGTCCATGTGCAGGAGCGGAGCGTCAGGAGCCTTCCCTCCCACCCTGGTCTCACACAGGAGATCTTTCACATGGCCTTCTTCCCACCAGGTCCAGAACGCGGTGGACGTGAAGAGCTGGCCATGGAACAACATAATCATTCACCAAGTCCTCAGGCCGATTCAGAAAATCGCCAACTCCTTTTTGGTACTTTTTTTGCGATCCACAGGACGAAAGGAATGTGATTTTTTTTAAAGAATTTTTCTATTTCTAATGGTAGATATGAATGCGGGGGCATTTCTTGGGCAGCGCTAGCTACTGAATATGGCGGCCGCATGGCTGTCTACCTTATCATTACCTGCAAGACGTTGGCAAATACACATTGAAGCTAAAAGTACTATTTTTGTTGTTGTTTTTTTTCGTACATTTTGTAAAGGCCGATAGCCGTATCTATTTGGCACCCAAACATGTTTATCATTCTTTGTGGTCCCTTGACTCCTGGGGGCATGACCTTGGAACAAAAGGTGGACCGCAACCCAAGGGCGGTCCAAAGTCCAACGTTACCGTTCACAGAATGTCGCTCTACCTAACTTTTTGTGTCGTAGTACTGCAGTTCTAACTGTCGGGTTTATACTGATCTATCTCCGTATACCGTTGCTCTCAAAACACCGTTCCGACAAGTAGACACACAGGGCACCCCCCCCCCCCCACACACACACACACACATCAATGTTACCTACCAGATCGATGTAGTCCTCCATCGCCAGGGAAGAGTCACACATCTGAGATCGTTTGGCGACATGGAGTTCCAACTTTCTCTGCAGGGAGGGAGACAGAACACCAAGGACCGCTCGGACAGCCCGCGTTGTAACAAAGAACACGACAAAACCCACAAACCTGAGGGCGAGAGAAACGCCTTGCAGCGCCTTCATGTTGAAGAGTTTGCCCTTGATCTTTGTTAACCCTTTGTTAACAAGGCGGGTAAGGTTTACAGATTGTTCCATTTGCTTCCATAGAGGGGGACTTTTGGAAGTTACTTCGGTCGGGTGTCAAGAACATGGGCGAAGGCTCATACTTGGGAATGGGTATTTTTTTATCTCTATGGACAGTGTTATTACCTTTGCCAGAATGGCTAAGGTAATATTTTCGGTCCGGTTGTGTGTTTTCCCCCTGTTTGTGAACAGCATAACTCGAGAAGACTGCGACGGATGCGGCTGATATTTGGTGGGTGGGTAGGGGTCTGGGGAACGAAGAGGGAGTTCGATAATGGGCCCCCTAGCGGCTTGCTAAGGTACTGCAACGGACCCTCCATGCTTTATATCTCGCGTTCTGGACATGCTGCGGTCGTGATTTTTGAGCGGTAGGGACCCCTTAAAGCAGAGAGTGATTGCTGCGAGTTTGGGCCCCCTAGCGGCTTTCTTGGAAGTGCAGGCGCCGGTTTACTTGCAAAATTTTGTCCGTTAACAGCATAACTCGAGAAGACTTCGACGGACGCTGATGATATTTGGCGGGTGGGTAGGGGTCTGGAAAACGGAGGTCAAGTTCGATGATGGGCCCACTAGCGGCTTCCCTTGGTACTGCAGCGCAACTTCCGGGTGTGTTTTCTCATATTCTAAACATGATATGGTCACGAATTTTTGGTGTTAGATAGCTCTTGTGCTCAGGAGTTGGTGACATAAGTTTGGGCCCCCTAGCAGCTAGTTTAGGGATAGCCGGGGCATTCTTGTCAAAAACTTCTGAAGCATTACAACCCCCCAACCTGGTTTGGTAGATTCCACCAAAGCAGCGGTACCTGACAGTTGACGGCTCCCGAGGCCAGGGGTCAGACTCCCTGACCCCAGATGTCAGTTTCCAGACTGGGCAGACCATACCAACCAGTTAGCAGAATAGGTAGGATTTATTGGTAAAAGGACTTTTCCATATTATAGTACAGTACAAGATAGTCAACATCCGCGACAAAGTATGAAGGACAGAGATACGTATACGCAGATCTAGAGCTAGAGATACTAGTACATAAGAACAACCCAACTTACCCAAGCATTTAAGCATTTGGCGGTTGGCTGGCTTTTAACCATGTCTTAATCACTACTTAATTAGGTTTTTACAAAGACCTTCAAAACCTATTTTCGCTGTACTTAGTTTCTTGTAAATGTATGTCATGTGGAAGAAATAACAATCGTATCATACAAGACGCTTACCGAACTATAAAAATAATACACATGTACACGCATTGCCTTAGGTGATATATCCTTACATGCCCGATCTACTCACTTTATGACGTACATTTTTCGAGTTTTTATGGCTCCCGTTTGGAACATCACCTGTAAGCCTACAGAAAAGAAAGGTAAGCACAAAAACGGCAATGTCTATCTTGCTAGGATCGATGTTGCAAATACATACCCACGCCATAATCTCTTATCGTACTTAATTGCATTCTCTTAATTTTTTTTCTATTCGCTTTTGGACAGACGAGGACGATGTGACACTGCACTCAAGTTTTATAACTTATATCAACAATGCCACATACACGGTACAGACAGAAGGAAAGTCGTGTAAAGTGCCTTCCCAAGGGCACAACGTCGGGGGGCACGGTGGGAATCGAACTCAGGACCCATAGATTCCGAGCCGAACGCTCTACCAGTTACGCCACGCCCGACGCGCGTTCTTACAGACAACTCTACTACGACCTTGTCGAGGGAACCAGGGCACGCCTGCCCGTTAGAACGTTGACCCATTTGTGAGGAAAGCACATGTGACCATATATCGACAAACTGAGTGAAGCGGTTAAGCCCCCTTTACAAATCAAGAATTTAGCTCGGCCGAGCTGACCTAGAGCTCTGCGTTAGGAGGAGGGTTGGTTTTCATGCCTAATATATACTGCCATACTTTCATTGCCGTCATCTTTGACACGTCACCTCATACCTTTAATCTTGCTGTAATCAAGGCTGGAACACTGTAA
>NC_049993.1:5756056-5759549 GCF_000003815.2 Branchiostoma floridae | reverse complement strand
TGCTCGAGCTAGCTGATTTTGGGCCGTTCAGATTAGGTCACACTGATTTGATTTCATGTAGTACATCCGCAAGCTTTCTTGATTTTGGGGCTGTTCTAATAAATCAAGGAGACCCTCGGAATTGACGGCATTGTATACTCACAAACCCCTCCCCAAAGGCCAGCAGGAGGGAACTTATCATAAAACCTATAACGGTCTACAGCAAAACTTAGTGAATGTGTTTGTACTTCGTCAGCCACAAAGTACACAAGAAGACTGGGCGTAATTGTGGATTAGTAGGCCATCCATGATGGTCCGGGGAATTTTAGATTTGCACCGATTTATGACAGACTCCCAGAAAATTTCAAAAACGTCCTGTCGAGACCAGTTCGCACTTGGACCTTGCACAACAAGGAAACAAACGTGAGGGGAGTACATGTATATTGTGGACTTGAAGTGTGTCGTGCCGTAGGGGTCCTTCTGAACGCTAAGAAGGGAGAGGAACAGGACAGCCTACCTTCTTTGATCATCACCAAGCTACATTGAATGCACAAATAAACATTTGCTTGTTTGATACACTATGTTCTGTGGTTTGGGAATTTTAGCAGCATTTTTTGCTGCAGCATTTTTTGCTGCCCTCTTGCATTAGTTTTGGGGTCTCAAAAGGATGGCATCCACACGTTTAAGTCAGTTTGGTCTTAGCAGAAAAAAAAAAAGTATTGGTCTTTTTTATTGTTTTTTCCACATGCAGTTGACACCAATCTTCAGCTTTAGCAGCTGTCCTTATTATAAGGGCGCTGACGTAGGTTGTAGAAGTGTCGTAAGCGTCTGTCTGTCCCTAATGGTCACTTTGTGTTGTGGTAATGAGTTCCGGAGTTTTGTTGTGGCCAGGAGTAAGGTGCGACGGTGGGATGTTGAGTTGTTGTTGTCGATGATTTCACTTGCGTTTAGCTGCGGTTCAGGCTGGCACCTGGACCGCATATAAATGCTACGGGCTTCAGCTATTAAGGTAGTAAGTTACGCAAGATAGTAACAGCAAGGACCGGTCGGACTGGCGACACCTTCTGTCCTTCATTCAAACATCTGCGTGCGTGGAGACGACACGGCCTGCTTTGGTCCCCAGATCATCACTCGTTGTCAGAAAAAATCGACCTGGCCTGGAGTTTATTCAATTTTGCGCTCACAGACTGTCCATAGCGATCTCGTATTGAGGACGTCCGGCACAACATCCTATTTTGTATCGTCAACATGCAGAGGGGAAACAGCAACCTAGACACCGCGCACTACGGTGGAACTCGCGCCGAGTGGGTCATGAGAAAGATCGGCGACTTGGACAACAAGGCACGGTCCTTGCGATGCCTTCACTGCAGAGCTCAGGCGACGTGGATCTGCCTGGACCCCGTGTGTGTCTACTACAACAGCGACAGGGTGGTGTCCCTGTGTGACGACTGCGACAAGAGGTTCCACCCGGCCTCGAGTCTCATCATGAACAGCCACCGCCGCATGGGAGTCGCCCTGTACATCTCCATGCTCATGCTGCACCGCTACCACAGAGTCGTGGGCGCCATCGCCGAGACCATCGAGCGAAGTCCAAAGTTCGCCCCTGGTAGCAACGAGGGTGCGCCGAAGCAGCTACCGGGGGCTGCCGTTCCCGCCCTGCGGTCCCGGTCTCCTCCCGTCAGGTCACCACCACGCGAGACTACTGAGTCCAGCCCGTCCGGCTCAGCAAGCCCTGACAGCACTGAGACAGGTAGAAAGAGGAAGCAGGAAGTGGACGATACAAGTGAACCAAATACCAAGGCAACCCGCACCGATGACGACCGCCCGGATCAACTCTCTATCTCCGAAGTCAGGCCCATCCACGAGTCGTACGGCCGAATCCTGGCACGTCTAAGATCGGACCGGTCCCTGTCCGTCTCCGAGGCCTGTATGCACGAACCTTTCGGCAAGCTGACCGTCAGAAACTACGCCGCCATCGCCGAGCTGAAGATCGTGGATGCCAAACTGTACACCTCCGTGCTGGACAGCTACATGCGGCGGGGCGACGGGAGCGGCACGCTGTCGGGGTTCGAGCGGGAGTGTCGGCAGGTGCTGTCCGGGTGCGTCCGACAGGTGGCCGCCATGAGAACCAGGAGAGAACTCTTGCCTAGTTCTGATATCCCTAACTAAAACCCACAGTTAAGTATAGACACTAAATCTAGAAAGGAGATCTATTCCAAATGTTTTATTTATACTTCATTTTGAAGAAGTCAGAACAGAGATTTGTGTACTATATGACAACTACTAATGTTTTCTTTATCCGCGGTGAATCCTCACCAATACATTTCGGAGGTAATTGACGTCTCATGGTGGCAAAAAAGGAGCGATTGTCTTAAAACTATTACGTCCCCGCCCCGAAATCTATGTGTGAATGGCTAAATTATCTGATGTGTATAACATTGTTTATGACACACTTGTCTGTTATCATTATATACGTTTTTGTCAGAGTACGAGATGTTATATATTTATCCTGAATACATATATGGTGGCAGTATGTATTTCGGAGTTTTTATGTGGTTTGCTTGGCGTATTGTCATAGAAGACACATCAAAGATCTTATGTCTTAACATAAGTGCAAAAGTGTTACTAGATTCTGGATCCACTCGTAACAAGCAGTTACATCGTTCAGACAACTTAAGAAGACTTATTTCCAAGAAGACAATTGCAAGTAGCCCCCGGTTATGGAAAGGGCTAGCTAATGGGAGATGGGGATAATGATTGTAAGACAACACTGGCGCAGCAACGAACATCCTACAAGTATAGTGGAGGGGGCGTGGTCAAGCACTGTGTGTGTGTGTGTGTGTGTGTGTGTGTGTGTGTGTGTGTGTGTGTGCGTACGTACGTACGTACGTATGTGTGTGTATGTATGCGTGTGTGTGTATGTGAGGGAAGACAGAGTGAATGAGAGAGTGAGCAAGCGGGCGAGTGAGTGACTGAGAGATTGAGTGAGTGAGACAGACAGAGAGGGATTGTTTCCATCTTTGGAACATCGCACGAGGAATTATGAGATCTTCATTTAGATACGGACATCGAAAAAATGATTCCTCTTAGCGAGGCACAGCAAAATCAAATTTCCGCAAGACAGAATCAAAAAGGGTGCCCCCTCAAGTTACATTTTCACCGTGCGACTAATCACAGAGGAAGGAAGAAAGAAAGAAAGAAAGAAAGAAAGAAAGAAAGAGAGAAAGAAAGAAAAATACGCCTCTTTCTTCACCAATACAAGACAACAGCCACGTTTTCATGTTTTTTGTCCATAAAATATGTCATGTGTCTGCCGACCTTAGGAAAATTGTGTCTTGAGTCTAAAGATTGTCGCCACTCTGCCTCGGGCCATCAAGAAAATCGTCCTTTGTTTAATAGCATGTCTGATTGTAAGGATTCGCGATAATGTGAACGCCGCGAGGCACACAGACAACTCACTCCGTTGTAAACCGCAAAACACCTGTCGGTACCAGGCACAGAGGCAAACAGGCAG